>NC_041386.1:156825916-156858637 GCF_002162155.2 Triticum dicoccoides | reverse complement strand
CTGTTCATCCAGAGGCAGCATCGATCGGCTTCAGGTAGCAGCAGTAGCGAAGGAATCGCTCGATCGGGTTTAGTTAACAGCCATCGATCGATCGCTCGGGTTCAGTAAGGCGTAGCCTGCAGTGCAATCGCTCGGGTTCAGTTAGAGCCCAACGCCTCGCTCGGGTTCAGTTAGAGCCAACGCCTCACACACACACGCGTACGTGTATGAGAGAAACGCGCATCGCTCGGCCCCCGACCTCCCACCGTAACCGGGAACTCCCCAAAATTTTCCTCGCCCTCGCTTCTACCATGGTTTTTTCCGTCATGGACGGCCCAAAGAATGTCATGCAGCTGCGTCTCTGGCCTGCCCAGGATGAAAAGCCCATTTTCTGTCATGAGTTTTTGTCATAGAAGTAGGAGCCCACCACATCTATGATGATACCGGGTTTTGTCACAATTATCGTCATAGAAGTGTCATATGTATGACAGAAAAAAAATTCGTTCGGCCCAAAATGTCACGGATGTGTCTTTTTTTTGTAGTACTATGGCCCCCGGTCTACTTTATATCATATAAGTTTCCAATCTACAATTCTAGTTTACTATTTATTTTGCAATCTTTATTTTCCAATCTATACAACAAAAATACCGAAAATATTTATCTTATTATCTCTATCAGATCTCACTTTCGTAAGTGACCATGAAGGGACTGACAACCCCTTTATCGCGTTGGTTGCGAGGTTCTTGTTTGTTTGTGCAGGTACTAGGTGACTTGCGTGTAGTCTCTTACTGGATTGATACCTTGATTCTCAAAAACTGAGGGAAATACTTACGCTACTTTGCTGCATCACCCTTTCCTCTTCAAGGGAAAACCAACGCATGCTCAAGAGGTAGCAAGGGCTTGGAAGTGGTCCAGACTCTCGCATGGCCCACTTCACATTATCACCCTATATTTCTTGGAGTCTGTGCACGGCGGGCGGGCGATCTCTTCTCCCTCCATCGTCTCTCTCTTCTCAACCGACGCCCGCAGAGCGATTAGATTTCGGCTATCGACGATTTACTCAATTGCAGTCCCACATGTCAGTGAAAATGCAAGAAAACGCGTGTCCCCTATGGTGAGCGGCGTGTGAGTCGAACTGTCGGGGGTGCGACGCGAACGCGACGCGTACGAGTCGTAAGTGTGCTGCCTTTTCCTTTTGAACTTGCGATCGATTGATAGAAATCCAGAACAAAATGACGAGGGCGGGGCTTTCCTGCGTGTTAGGCGGGCTAGTTTGAGTGATATGATGTGCTACATTGTCATCCACTTGCTCCATTTTTATGTAAGCAAGAGTCTACACTCTTATGTGGGAGGAGCGCGAAACACGGCGGATCTGATTATGATCGAGGGATAACTGTTCCGTGCGAAATAATGGAGCATTGTTAGCGATTATAGCATGATAGTTAGGGCATCTCTAGCGTCGGCCCATAAATTTACACTGGCATCTGTCCAAGGACACTGATGCCAGAGGATGCCATCCAATGCTGCCCGCATACCTTTCGACAACTATATGAACTAACCAGACAAAATTCGTGCAAACAAAGCAAATTTCAAATTAACCAGATGAAATTCATTACATTTTGAAAACTTTTCCTATAAACTAGACGAAATTCATTACATGTTTTGCACAAACCGTACTAAAACCTACTGTAAACCCAATCTAAACGACCGCTGGCGCCCGACCACCATGTCCGGCCATGAGCCCCGAGAACGCCGGCCATTGCCTTTGCCTCCTACTCATCCGCCTCGACTTTGTCCAGCTCTGCCTCGATAACCTCCTCCTCTGGAGCACAAGGTTCTGAAGATTTCCGCCTCCACGTCACCATCAAGCGGCTAATCGGCCGCCGATGTTTACCCCACCAAGCTTGGCGTCGACTGAGTGGAGGAGCGGTGGCCTTCCTGGGACCAGAGCGGCGGCGACCTACCGTGTACTACTCTTCCTCACTGCCGGCTACGCCCACGCACTCGCGCCGGCTTCGTGGTTGTGGCGGCGGAGGGCAGCCGGGGGGAGCCAACGATCTCCTTCATCTGCTCCTGTGACAGTACGTCCAATAGAGCTTTGGAGCGCGCCCGAAGTGGAGCCGCTAATGTCCTTCGTCTGCTCCTGCGACAGTACGTCCAAGAGAGCTTTGGAGTGCCAGGAGGCCATGGTTGGAGTGGTGCCGATACAAGGAAGGGACCGGAGGAGAATGAGTGTAGGTCTTTGGCTATGGCTGGGAGATGGGGCTCAAGTTAATATAGAGGATGAATTGCAATGAGCCGCGGCAGGCGGATGAACGGCTGGCGCCGGAGTAGGTTCGTCGGCAGCCTCGTGTCATTAATGTGGGCGGCGGACGGAAGGATGGCCGTGGTGTCGTTAACGCGGAGCAGTCGCTTGCACCGGGAAGCCGCGAGGGTGGTGCTCTCTCCGCCGTCGTGCTGCTGCAATGCCGGCGCCAGTGAGAGGTCACATTAGGCGTGAATGCAGATGCTGCTTCAGTGACTTAACTGCAAGTGCAGTTGGGTCACTGACATGTGGGCCCAACAGGCATCTGGCCCGCATGTTAGTGACACACCAACTGCACCTGCAGTTAAGTCCCGTGAATGTGGCATTGATGTTCTGGAGAGAAGGTGACCGTTTCAGGCAGGAGATACGCGCTAACGATGGAAGGGGTTTCGGTAGGCTAGGGCGGCCAGACGCTGGCGTGGTGGTAAAATGTGAACTCATGGATGACGAGCCTTTGAAGTGTATGCAGCATGTATTGACAACCAGGCGTCCATCCGACAGCTCTTGTCGCCAGCTAGCCTTCGACGACCACCATTAGACACCACACAACCATGCATAACTTACGAATAATGGACAAATCGATCAAACACACACTCGTGTGTAGTGGCACTATGATCGGTCGCTCACGATACATATATAGGTACCATAGTACCTTCTCTAGCTAGGTTGTTTTACAGATTGATGGTGTGATGGATGATATACATGAGTAAGGCGACGAGTCACGTTGTCGCGTTGTGTGCAGAGCCATGGCTAATGTCGAGCAGCTCGGTGCCCAAGCACAAGTATCACCGTTGGTGTTGAGCCAGGTGAATACATGCTCGGTGTTCACGGAGGTCGCCAGCAAATGTATAAACGGTGATGTCAGGCACCGCCGGGGCGCGCAAGTGACGGTCTCGCCATTTGTGTTGCGCCGTGAGCAGGACTTTGATTGAGAATGATACATGCATGCATTAGCATGGTTTGACAGTGTGAGCGTGAGTGTCTACATGCGTACATGCTACTTGCCTCTATGAATGGTGTGCGCTAATGTGTGCATCACGTATAATATAAAAAAATCGGTTTGTGCATTTAACGCAAAGTATTTCATTTTCATTTGACTGGCGAGTGTGAGTTGCAGCGACGAGTCTGTCAGCGTTCTGGGAACGGGGGTCCTCATACTTGCCTGCCTGTGGCCTGCGGCGTGGCTCAAGTGGGGGCCCAGCGTGGCCCATCTTCATCAGCTCAAGCTCAAGACCCTCGCGAGGGTCCAAGCCTCGTGGGGCGGACGACCGGAAGCTTCCTCAGAGGCAGCCTCATCAAGCAGGCTCGCGAGGAGGCGGAGAGATCAAGGCAGGGGTACCTCACGAGGAGCCCGTGATGCAAGCCATGACGATCGAGACCAGGCGGGCGCCGGCCTACGCAGTGTCCTTGTTTCCCCTTTGGTGCAAAGGGGGAAAGCACAAGCCAAGGCATCGGGCAAAGGTTACCATTCCCGTGCAACGAGACTAAGACCAGCAGAGCGGCAGGACAGAGGTCACTGTGGAGCCCAAGACGGCATCATCACCAGTGCTTTTGGCAGCCGAAGACCAGCTTTGGTCAGGATAACTTGTACTAGATGTTCCCCTTCAAAATGGCCAATTGTTGGCGCCCTTCCCGCTCATTATTTGGGGAGAGGCCCAGGGCCTCTATAAATAGAGCTAGCCACCACAGAGTAGAAAACACACCCAAGAGAGATCAAGACGCCCCGGAGAGATCAAGACACCCAGAGGGCTAGAGATCTGATAGAGCCCTAACAGAGAGAGAGAGAGAGAGAGAGAGAGAGAGAGACGATTGAACTCACCCAAGCAGTTCATCGCACCAGCTCAAGAACACCTCTCGCGAGGCTGTTCTTCCCTTGTACTGTTCATCATCAGCCCATGAGGCAATCCACCACACCACACACTGGAGTAGGGTATTACACCACAATGGTGGCCCGAACCAGTATAAACCTTGTGTCCCTTGTGTTGTTCGTTGTTTCCAGCTTAGATCACGTGAGGAGATTGGACGTAGATCGGTAGGGGAGAGATCTCCGCGCACACCCCAGTGTTCGAACCTCAAGGGTCTGCCGGAACCCGAAATCCGACATTTGGCGCGCCAGGTAGGGGTGCACCGTAATCTTTCTTCCGTTGTTCGCGTGTGATCTTCCGTCGTGTGCATGGCTGACGCTCATCGAGCTCGCGCCAAGCGCCGGGCTGCTCTCGCCACCCGCGTTGCCCAGACGGCGCCCGTCGGCAGACGCCTCGTCGTTCCCCGTCGCCTACCGCCAACGCCGCCACCGGCCTAGCGGGGAACGAGCAGCAGGCCTCGTCCCAGCATCCTTCGGTCGTCCCACACCGTCGCTAACTCCAGCCGCTTCGTCGTCCCACGCCCGTCGCGCCCCCACGAACGGACACGCCGCGCTGCTCCTGGTGAGAGAGCTCCTGCACTACCGCCCCGTCGACGACCTCTACGAGGATTGGCTCGCCCGCATCACCGAGCTCGTAAGCGCCGCAGGGGGCTCCCCCTTGCCGTCCTTCTCGCTGCCTCGCCCTCCATTCCGCACAAGAGGCGAGGATCACGGGGTGCCTCCACCACCTCCTCCCCAAGAAGGCGCCCTGGCTCCAAGGCGCGCAGCCCCAGGGCGAGACCCTCCGCGTCCGGCGCCTGTGCAGTAAGAAAAGAGCTACCAAGAGATCCCTCGTCCCCAAGAAGGTGCTTGTGCGCTCCCAGCGCCAGCGTGTCCAGATCGCGTCCCTGCACCTCCATGCCAAGACCCCGCGCTGCTCCAAGCAGTGGCGCGCGATAATCCCCAGGAACAAGCCCAGTACCAGCAAAAGGCACCGGTGGCCACAACAGGTTGCCGTGCTCTCACCCCCGAGCTACGCGGCGTCGCATGTCCAGGCAAGGTCAATCCTGACCTGCCCCCTCGCTACGATGGCACGGCGGACCCCGCGGAGTTCCTACAGCTCTACGATCTATGCATCGAAGCCACCAACGGAGACGAAAGGGTCATGGCGAACTGGTTCCCCATGGTGCTCAAGGACGGGGCCCGCACTGGCTCCTGAACCTGGCTCCCGGCACGATCTCCTCCTGGGATGAGATGTGCACTCGCTTCATCACCAACTTCCAGGGCACTCGCGACCGGCCCCCGCCCGTGAGCGATCTGCGCCGCATCAAGCAGCAGCAAGGGGAAACCCTGCAAAAGTACATCCAACGCTTCAACAACGCTCGCCTCAAGATCCCCAAGGTGACTGAAGAAGCCATCATCTCGGCCTTCTCGGATGGTGAACGCGACATCAAGATGAAGGAGGAGCTAGCAATCCATGAAGACATGTGCACATCCCTGGAGCTGTTCAACTTGGCGACCAAGTGCGCCAGGGCTGAGGAAGGGCGCCTTTCCCTCCTCGAACTCCCGGCTGCCGACCCAGAAGAGAAGAAGCCCAAGGCCAAGGACGTGAAGCGCAAGGGGGATGTCGTGCTTGCAGCGGAACCAAACACCAAGCGAGGCAGGGATCAGCCTAAGTCATCCAAGGGCAGCCGGTACTGCGTGTACCACGACCTCCACACCCACAACACCAACAAATGTCAAGAGCTCAGGGCCGTGAGAGATGGGCGTGTCGGCCGACGTCCCAAGCACAATGACAGGGGCTATGGCCGAGGAGGAGGTAGAGGTGGCGGACGATGGGAAGCAGTGGCCCTCGCCAAGGGTGGCGTGACCGACCTCGCGAGGATCACTGGCAGGAACAGCCTCGCGAGGGAGGCTGGAGAGATCAGCCTCGTGAGGATCGCCCGCACGGCAACGCAGGCCTTCCTCCTCTGCCGCCACCGCTAAGGAGGAACGAAGACCAACATCAAGACGAGGGAGCTGGGGGCTTCCAGGAGCCGCGCACGATCGCTTGCATCTTGGGTGGCGCGCAGGCCCCAGCCTCCTAGCGCATCTTCAAGCAGTTTGCTCGCGAGGTGAATGCAGTCCTCCCCAAGCTTGAGGCCACACGCCCTCTCAGGTGGTCCACGTGCGCTATCACATTCACCTCAGCGGATCAGCTCAAGTGAGCGGCAACGGCCGGGGTCCTCCCGATGCTTTGCTCCCCACTCATCAGCAACGTGCATGTCACCAGGACCCTCATTGATGGCGGAGCAGGACTCAACGTCCTGTCCGTCGAGACGTTCGACAGTCTTCAAGTGCCGTACGATTAGCTTCAGCCAGCCAAGCCATTCTCAGGAGTCACTGATGGTTCCACTGTTCCAATAGGGCAGGTTCGCCTTCCAGTCACCTTCGGGCAGCGCAACAACTACCGCACCGAGCTCATCAACTTCGACGTCGCCCACATCCGTCTGCCATACAACGCCATCCTCGGGTACCCAGCCCTGGCCAAGTTCATGGCAGTGACTCACCATGGATACAATGTCCTCAAGATGCCAGGAAGCGGTGGAGTCATCACCACACCCTGTGAAGAAAGGGACGCAGTGTGTTCACTTGAGCGCGCGTTCCAAGCTGCAGCTATCGAAGACCCGGACCGCAGAAACGGAAGACTTCCCGAGGTCACCCTTAAGAAGAAGAAGGTTTCGCCTGGCCCAAGCCATAAGGAGGCAGGCGCCTCCGGAGCTGTTGCGTCAGGATCTACGCCCAATCAGGGAGCGCCACCCTCTCTCGCATAGGAAGGCGCGCCCAGCGCCCTCCTCGGGAAGTGCTAGGGGGCTCTTTCTTGGAGAGCCACCAACTTTGCCAAGGTCGCGAGGGAGGCGCACGGGCACCACTTGGAGGGGTACTTCCAGGAACGTTTCCCTCAGAAAGGTACAAGGCAAGGAAGACCAAACCCACAGGAGTGTTGGGAAAATTGCAGAAAACAAAAAAATTCCTACGGTTTCACCAAGATCCATCTATGAGTTCATCTAGCAACGAGTGATCGCATTGCATCTACATACCTTTGTAGATCACGCGCGGAAGCGTTCAAAGAACGGGGATGAGGAAGTCGTACTCGACGTGATCCAAATCACCGGAGATCCTAGCGCCGAACGGACGGCACCTCCGCGTTCAACACACGTACGGTCAGCGTGACGTCTCCTCCTTCTTGATCCAGCAAGGGGGAAGGAGAGGTTGATGAAGATCCAGCAGCACGACGGCGTGGTGGTGAATGCAGGGGTCACCGCAGCAGGGCTTCGCCGTTCTACTGCGAGAGGGAGAGGTGTAGCAGGGGAGAGGGAGGCGCCAAGACTCAAGGGTGCGGCTGCCCCTCCCTCCCCCCTTTTATATAGGCCCCCTAGGGGGTGCGCTGGCCCTAGGAGATGGGATCTCCTGGGGGGCGGCGGCCAAGAGGTGGAGTGGCCCCCAAGCTAGGTGGGGCGCCCCCCCACCCTAGGGTTCCCAACCCTAGGCGCATGGGGTGGGCCAAGGGGGGCGCACTAGCCCACTATGGGTTGGTTCCCCTCCCCACTTAGCCCATGGGGCCCTTCAGGATGGGTGGCCCCACCCGGTTGACCCCCGGGACCCTTCCGGTGGTCCCGGTACAATACCGGTGATCCCCGAAACTCTCCCGATGGCTGAAACTGCACTTCCTATATATAATTCTTCACCTCCAGACCATTCCGGAACTCCTCGTGACGTCCAGGATCTCATCCGGGACTCTGAAAAACTTCCGGGTTACTGCATATTCATATCTCTACAACCCTAGCGTCACCGAACCTTAAGTGTGTAGACCCTATGGGTTCGGGACACATGTAGACATGACCGAGATGGCTCTCCGGTCAATAACCAACAACGGGATCTAGATACCCATGCTGGCTCCCACATGCTCCTCGATGATCTCATCGGATGAACCACGATGTCGAGGATTCAAGCAACCCCGTATACAATTCCCTTTGTCAATCGGTACGTTACTTGCCGGAGATTCGACCGTCGGTATCCCAATACGTCGTTCAATCTCGTTACCGGCAAGTCACTTTACTCGTACCGTAATGCATGATCCCGTGACCAGACACTTGGTCACTTTGAGCTCATTGTGATGATGCATTACCGAGTGGGCCAGCGATACCTCTCCGTCATACGGAGTGACAAATCCCAGTCTTGATCCGTGTCAACCCAACAGACACTTTCGGAGATACCCGTAGTATACCTTTATAGTCACCCAGTTACGTTGTGACGTTTGGTACACCCAAAGCACTCCTACGGTATCCGGGAGTTACACGATCTCATGGTCTAAGGAAAAGATACTTGACATTGGAAAAACTCTAGCAAACGAACTATACGATCTTGTGCTATGTTTAGCATTGGGTCTTGTCCATCACATCATTCTCCTAATGATGTGATCTCGTTATCAATGGCATCCAATCTCCATAGTCAGTAAACCATGACTATCTGTTGATCAACGAGCTAGTCAACTAGAGGCTTACTAGGGACATGTTGGTGTCTATGTATTCACACATGTATTATGATTTCCAGATAACACAATTATAGCATGAATAAAAGACAATTATCATGAACAAGGAAATATAATAATAATCCTTTTATTATTGCCTCTAGGGCATATTTCCAATAGTCTCCCACTTGCACTAGAGTCAATAATCTAGTTACATTGTGATGAATCGAACACCCATGGAATTCTGGTGTTGATCATGTTTTGCTCCAGGGAGAGGTTTAGTCAACGGATCTGCTACATTCAGGTCTGTATGTACTTTACAAATATCTATGTCTCCATCTTGAACATTTTCACGAATGGAGTTGAAGCGACGCTTGATGTGCCTGGTCTTCTTGTGAAACCTGGGCTCCTTGGTAAGTGCAATAGCTCCAGTGTAGTCACAGAAGAGTTTGATCGGCCCCGATGCATTGGGTATGACTCCTAGGTCGGTGATGAACTCCTTCACCCAAATTGCTTCATGCGCTGCCTCCGAGGCTGCCATGTACTCCGCTTCACATGTAGATCCCGCCACGACGCTCTGCTTGCAACTGCACCAGCTTACTGCCCCACCATTCAAAATATACACGTATCCGGTTTGTGACTTAGAGTCATCCAGATCTGTGTCGAAGCTAGCGTCGACGTAACCCTTTACGACGAGCTCTTCATCACCTCCATAAACGAGAAACATTTCCTTAGTCCTTTTCAGGTACTTCAGGATATTCTTGACCGCTGTCCAGTGTTCCTTGCCGGGATTACTTTGGTACCTACCTACCAAACTTACGGCAAGGTTTACATCAGTTCTGGTACACAGCATGGCATACATAATAGAACCTATTGCTGAGGCATAGGGGATGACACTCATCTCTTCTATATCTTCTGCCATGGTCGGACATTGAGCTGAGCTCAATTTCACACCTTGCAACACAGGCAAGAACCCCTTCTTAGACTGATCCATATTGAACTTCTTCAATATCTTATCAAGGTATGTGCTTTGTGAAAGACCTATGAGGCGTCTTGATCTATCTCTATAGATATTGATGCCTAATACATAAGCAGCTTCTCCAAGGTCCTTCATTGAAAAACTCTTATTCAAGTAGGCCTTAATGCTGTCCAAAAGCTCTATATCATTTCCCATCAAAAGTATGTCATCTACATATAATATGAGAAATGCTACAGAGCTCCCACTCACTTTCTTGTAAACGCAGGCTTCTCCATAAGTCTGCATAAACCCAAACGCTTTGATCATCTCATCAAAGCGAATGTTCCAACTCCGAGATGCTTGCACCGGCCCATAAATCGAGCGTTGGAGCTTGCACACCTTGTCAGCATTCTTATGATCGACAAAACCTTCTGGCTGCATCATATACAATTCTTCCTTAAGGAAACCATTAAGGAATGCCGTTTTGACGTCCATTTGCCATATCTCATAATCATAGAATGCGGCAATTGCTAACATGATTCGGACGGACTTCAGCTTCGCTACCGGTGAGAAAGTCTCATCGTAGTCAACCCCTTGAACTTGTTGATAACCCTTAGCGACAAGCCGAGCTTTATAGATGGTCACATTACCATCCGCGTGTGTCTTCTTCTTAAAGATCCATTTATTTTCTATGGCTCGCCGCTCAACGGGCAAGTCAGTCAAAGTCCATACTTCGTTTTCATACATGGATCCTATCTCGGATTTCATGGCTTCCAGCCATTTGCTGGAATCCGGGCCCGCCATCGCTTCTTCATAGTTCGAAGGTTCACCGTTGTCTAACAACATGATTTCCAAGACAGGGTTGCCGTACCATTCTGGTGCGGAACTTGTCCTTGTGGACCTTCGAATTTCAGTAGGAGCTTGATCAGAAGTATCTTGATCATCATCATTAACTTCCTCTCTAATTGGTGCAGGCACCACAGGAACATTTTCCTGAGTTGCGCCACTTTCCGGTTCAAGAGGTAATACTTCATCAAGTTCTACTTTCCTCCCACTTACTTCTTTCGAGAGAAACTCCTACTCTAGAAAGGATCCATTCTTGGCAACAAAGATCTTGCCTTCGGATCTGAGGTAGAAGGTATACCCAATAGTTTCTTTAGGGTATCCTATGAAGACGCATTTTTCTGACTTGGGTTCGAGCTTTTCAGGTTGAAGTTTCTTGACATAAGCATCGCATCCCCAAACTTTTAGAAACGACAGCTTAGGTTTCTTCCCAAACCATAATTCATACAGTGTCGTCTCAACGGATTTCGACCGAGCCCTATTTAAAGTGAATGTGGCAGTCTCTAAAGCATAGCCCCAAAATGATAGCGGTAAATCGGTAAGAGACATCATAGATCGCACCATATCTAATAGAGTGCGATTACGACGTTCGGACACACCATTACGCTGAGGTGTTCCAGGCAGCGTGAGTTGTGAAACTATTCCACATTTTCTTAAGTGTGTGCCAAATTCGTGACTCAAATATTCTCCTCCACGATCTGATCGCAGGAACTTGATTTCCCTGTCACGTTGATTCTCAACCTCACTCTGAAATTCCTTGAACCTTTCAAAGGTCTCAGACTTGTGTTTCATTAAGTACACATACCCATATCTACTCAAGTCATCAGTGAGGGTGAGAACATAACGATAGCCACCACGAGCCTCAACACTCATTGGACCGCACACATCAGTATGTATGATTTCCAATAAGTTGGTTGCTCGCTCCATTGTTCCTGAGAACGGAGTCTTGGTCATTTTACCCATGAGGCATGGTTCGCACGTGTCAAATGATTCATAATCAAGAGACTCTAAAAGTCCATCTGCATGGAGCTTCTTCATGCGTTTGACACCTATGTGACCAAGGCGGCAGTGCCACAAGTATGTGGGACTATCATTATCAACCTTACATCTTTTGGTATTCACACTATGAATATGTGTAGCATTACGCTCGAGATTTCATTAAGAATAAACCATTCACCATCGGAGCATGACCATAAAACATATCTCTCATATAAATAGAACAACCATTATTCTCGGATTTAAATGAGTAGCCATCTCGTATTAAACGAGATCCTGATACAATGTTCATGCTCAAACTTGGCACTAAATAACACATACTCACTATGTCTGGGTTACATAACCGCTTGACTCAGCTGGGAGTTAATCTCCCGGATGACGCGGTCATTGACAGAATCCTTCAGTCGCTTCCACCGAGCTACAAGAGCTTTGTGATGAACTTCAATATGCAGGGGATGGAAAAGACCATTCCTGAAGTATTTGCAATGCTGAAATCAGCAGAGGTAGAAGTCAAAAAGGAACATCAAGTGTTGATGGTGAATAAAACCACTAAGTTCAAGAAAGGCAAGGGTAAGAAGAACTTCAAGAAGGACGGCAAGGGAGTTGCCGTGCTCGGCAAGCAAGCTGCCAGGAAGAAGCCAAAGAATGGACCCAAGCCCAAGACTGAGTGCTTTTATTGCAAGGAAAGTGGTCACTGGAAGCGGAACTGCCCCAAATACTTAGCGGACTAGAAGGCCGGCAAAACGAAAGGTATATGTGATATACATGTAATTGATGTGTACCTTACCAGTACTCGTAGTAGCTCCTAGGTATTTGATACCAGTGCAGTTGCTCACATTTGTAACTCAAAGCAGGAGCTGCGGAATAAGCGGAGACTGGCGAAGGACGAGGTGACGATGCGCGTCGGGAATGTTTCCAAGGTCGATGTGATCGCCGTCGGCACGCTACCTGTACATTTACCTATGAGATTAGTTTTGAACCTCAATAATTGCTCACTGACAGAACTGTTTTCCTCCATCTTACAGCTGAAGAACTTGTCGGAGACTTCATATCTCTCGACCCAGGCATGAGCTTGAAAAACCATTTTCAGATCTTCGAACATCTCATATGCTCCGTATCTCTCAAAACGCTTTTGGAGCCCCGGTTCTAAGCTGTAAAGCATGCCGCACTGAACGAGGGAGTAATCATCGGTACGTGTCTGCCAAGCGTTCATAACGTCTTGTTCTGCAGGGAGAACAGGTGCGTCACCTAGCGGTGCTTGTAGGACATAATCTTTCTTGGCAGCTATGAGGATGATCCTCAGGTTCCGGACCCAGTCCATATAGTTGCTGCCATCGTCTTTCAGCTTGGTTTTCTCTAGGAACGTGTTGAAGTTGAGGACAACGTTGGCCATTTGATCTACAATACATGTTGTAAAGATTTTAGACTAAGTTCATGATAATTAAGTTCATCTCAATCAAATTATTCAATGAACTCCCACTCAGATAGACATCCCTCCAGTCATCTAAGTATAACATGATCCGAGTTAACTAGGCCGTGTCCGATCATCACGTGAGACGGACTAGTCAACATCGGTGAACATCTTCATGTTGATCGTATCTTCTATACGACTCATGCTCGACCTTTCGGTCTTCTGTGTTTCGAGGCCATGTATGTACATGCTAGGCTCATCAAGTCAACCTAAGTGTTTGCATGTGTAAATCTGTCTTACACCCGTTGTATGTGAACGTTGGAATCTATCACACCCGATCATCACGTGGTGCTTCGAAACAACAAACTATCGCAATGGTGCATAGTTAGGGGGAACACTTTCTTGAAATTATTATGAGGGATCATCTTATTTACTACCATCATTCTAAGTAAACAAGATGCAAAAACATGATAAACATCACATGCAATCAAATAATAATAGTGACATGATATGGCCAATATCACATAGCTCCTTTGATCTCCATCTTGGGGCTCCATGATCATCTTGTCACCAGCATGACACCATGATTTCCATCATCATGATCTCCATCATCGTGTCTCCATGAAGTTGCTCGCCAACTATTACTTCTACTACTATGGCTAACACGTTTAGCAATAAAGTAAAGTAATTTACATGGCGTTTCTCAATGACACGCAGGTCATACAAAAAAAAAGACAACTCTATGGCTCCTGCCGGTTGTCATATTCATCGACATGCAAGTCGTGATTCCTATTACAATAGCATGAACATCTCATACATCACATATATATCATTCATCATTCATCACAACTTTGGCCATATCATATCACAAAACACTTGCTGCAAAAACAAGTTAGACGTCCTCTAATTGTTGTTGCAAGTTTTACATGGCTGCAATAGGGTTCTAGCAAGAACGTTTTCTTACCTACGTGAAAGCCACAACGTGATTTTTCAACTTATATTTACCCTTCATAAGGACCCTTTTCATCGAATCCGCTCCAACTAAAGTGGGAGAGACAGACACCCCCAGCCACCTTATGCAACTAGTGCATGTCAGTCGGTGGAACCGGTCTCACGTAAGCATACGTGTAAGGTTGGTCCGGGCCGCTTCATCCCACAATACTGCTGAAGCAAAATAAGACTAGTAGCAGCAAGAAAGTTGACAACATCTACGCCCACAACAAATTGTGTTCTATTCGTGCAAAGAGAACTACGCATAGACCTAGCTCATGATGCCACTGTTGGGGAACATTGCAGAAAACAAAAATTTTCCTATGGTTTCACCAAGATCCATCTATGAGTTCATCTAGCAACGAGTGATCGGATTGCATCTACATACCTTTGTAGATCACGCGCGGAAGCGTTCAAAGAACGAGGATGAGGAAGTCATACTCGACGTGATCCAAATCACCGGAGATCCTAGCGCCGAACGGACGGCACCTCCGCGTTCAACACACGTACGGTCAGCATGACGTCTCCTCCTTCTTGATCCAGCAAGGGGGAAGGAGAGGTTGATGAAGATCCAGCAGCACGACGGCGTGGTGGTGAATGCAGGGGTCACCGCAGCAGGGCTTCGCCGTTCTACTGCGAGAGGGAGAGGTGTAGCAGGGGAGAGGGAGGCGCCAAGACTCAAGGGTGCGGCTGCCCCTCCCTCCCCCTTTTATATAGGCCCCCTAGGGGGTGCGCCGGCCCTAGGAGATGGGATCTCCTAGGGGGCGGCGGCCAAGGGGTGGAGTGGCCCCCAAGCTAGGTGGGGCGCCCCCCAATCTAGGGTTCCCAACCCTAGGCGCATGGGGTGGGCCAAGGGGGGCGCACCAGCCCACTATGGGCTGGTTCCCCTCCCCACTTAGCCCATGGGGCCCTCCGGGATGGGTGGCCCCACCCGGTGGACCCCCGGGACCCTTCCGGTGGTCCCGGTACAATACCGGTGATCCCCGAAACTCTCCCGATGGCCAAAACTGCACTTCCTATATATAATTCTTCACCTTCGGACCATTCCGGAACTCCTCGTGACGTCCAGGATCTCATCCGGGACTCCGAACAACTTTCGGGTTACTGCATATTCATATCTCTACAACCCTAGCGTCACCGAACCTTAAGTGTGTAGACCCTACGGGTTCGGGAGACATGTAGACATGACCAAGATGGCTCTCTGGTCAATAACTAACAGCGGGATCTAGATACCCATGTTGGCTCCCACATGCTCCTCGATGATCTCATCGGGTGAACCACGATGTCGAGGATTCAAGCAACCCCGTATACAATTCCCTTTGTCAATCGGTACGTTACTTACCCGAGATTCGATCGTCGGTATCCCAATACCTCGTTCAATCTCGTTACCGGCAAGTCACTTTACTCGTACTGTAATGCATGATCCCGTGACCAGACACTTGGTCACTTTGAGCTCATTGTGATGATGCATTACCGAGTGGGCCCAGAGATACCTCTCCATCATATAGAGTGACAAATCCCAGTCTTGATCCGTGTCAACCCAACAGACACTTTCGGAGATACCCGTAGTATACCTTTATATTCACCCAGTTACGTTGTGATGTTTGGTACACCCAAAGCACTCCGACGGTATCCGGGAGTTACACGATCTCATGGTCTAAGGAAAAGATACTTGACATTGGAAAAACTCTAGCAAACGAACTATACGATCTTGTGCTATGTTTAGCATTGGGTCTTGTCCATCACATCATTCTCCTAATGATGTGATCTCGTTATCAATGACATCCAATGTCCATAGTCAGGAAACCATAACTATCTGTTGATCAACGAGCTAGTCAACTAGAGGCTTACTAGGGACATGTTGGTGTCTATGTATTCACACATGTATTACGATTTCCGGATAACACAATTATAGCATGAATAAAAGACAATTATCAAGAACAAGGAAATATAATAATAATCCTTTTATTATTGCCTCTAGGGCATATTTCCAACAAGGAGTTCATCGCAAGAAACACCCAGGAGCTACAGGAATCGAGAGTCATGCGCGACAGCCGCCGCCTGCCCACCGTAACCCCACATCCAGGCGAGGATGGTGGGTTGTGCGTCTGCATTGACGTGCCAGGGCTCAACCGAGCCGCGTCTCTGGAGCGCCTCTGGCCTTCGCGAGCGGGGCATTGCGAGGGTCCACCTCACAGCTACGTTCGCATGCCTTTCGGCCTGCCGAATGTGGCCGCCGCTAATCAGCGCCTGCTGAGGAGCATTCCGGAGGCTCGGGAGGTCAGGCATTGTGCGGTCCTGGCGGAGATGGAGATGGCCCTCAGAGACCCGCCTGTGCCCCCGAAGCCTCCCGAGGCTCCTAGGCCTGGGGGCTCGTGAGGGTCGATGCCTTCATCGTGCATCGCCCGCTTCTTCAACACCACTCCATCTTCAATAGCACCAGATGACATCTTTCCAAGTTCCGTTTTTAGCTAGGAGCGCCCACAGGGCCGCATCATTCCCAAGTCGTGTGGGTCCGTCCCTGCGCCATGTATCCGTTTTGCTTATGCTCTTTACTTACCTTGTTGGGGGCGCCCCTCGCGCTGCATCATCCACGAGCTGCTCGGGCCTGGCCCAGCGGCGTTTTCTTTTCCCGCGTGTACTTAAAATGAATTTGCTCTTTAGCGCTTAATTGTCACCTGCTGCTTATCACGGACTTCTCCGCTTTCATGCAAAGCGCTTGCACGTTAAAAGGGGGGGGTACCTGAGCATCGCGACTCATGGGCTCCTACTGGCTCTCCAGCCCTCACCCCTGGCCTTGACCCACGGCATCGCGACCTGTCATACCAGCGGCAGCTGAGCTCGCTCGAGGGCCGGGACCTGAGGATATAGAGCATTTGCATTCTAACCACCCTGCAGGAACACACCATTGATAAAGGCCCAGAGCCAGGCGCAACCCGCCTCAAGGTAGGGCCTCGTGAGTCCCACGCTGGCTCACGAGTGCCCAGATACACCTCTCCTAGCCCTACCGTGCCGGCCACGTGTCAGGGCGGGGCTGTACACGCCCCGGGGGCTCCTCCCGGAGGGGAGCCCCCTCCCACGTACCAGTGGAAGCACCATGCTCCGCGCTGGCTGATGACACTACTGAGGAGTGGCTATGCCCGTACACATACGGAAGCGCTATGCTCCGCGCTGGTGATAAACAACTGAGGGCGGCCCACGGCCATACCAACATCAAGGAGCCCGGAGCTCGGTGTCCGACACCATCGCAACGCCTCCCCTCAAGAGCGCCGCGCGAGGGGGCTGGACACGGGGGCTACGCACGGGCCTCGCCCGAGCGCACGCCACCCAGCCAGGTCCCTTGGACCTGGTCGTCACGTGCCCCTCCCTGAGCGGAGCCAAGGTACGGAAACCCGTGTGAACGTCAAGGAGGACTCCTGAGCATCACGACTCAGGAGCCTAACTTTGCCCCATAGCCCCTCACTCCTTAGTCCCCTCCTGGTTTCCGGTCGGGGCTAACGCTGGGTGAGGTATGCGCGGGGCCGGGCCCTGCCGACGCAGAACGATCAATCCACTCCTCGTCCCCCCCCCTTTCCTACTTGTTGCTTGCGCGTCAAGGGGGACTCCTGAGCATCGCGACTCAGGAGCCTAACTTGCCACGTAGCCCCTCGCTCCTTAGTCCCGTCCTGGTTTCCGGTCGGGGCTAACGCTGGGTGAGGTATGCGCGGGGCCGGGCCCTGCCGACATAGAGCGCGAGCAAGTAGGGGAGAAAAATGCAAATTCCAGGAAATTCAAAGCAAATATTACAAGCCATAGATTGTTTCATGACGCCAAACACAAGTTTAAACGCCTCCGCGAGGCATGGTGCATGTTGCAGGAATAAAAACAGGACAGAAGACGTGAAGGGATCACTCTTCAGTGGCGCCGCCGCCTGTGGTGGAGTCACGCTGGATGACTCCGCCTCCCGGGGCCGTGGAGCTGGCGGCACCGCGCCCGGGCAAGATGCTGAAGGCGCGGAACCTCCCCAGCAAAGCTTCGGCTCGGCCTTTCACGGCCTCAGCGGCAGCGGCGGCAAGGTCGCCGCTCACGGGTTCCGGCAGGCTGTCGAAGTCGACGTCGGGGTCCCCAGCAGGTAAGTCTGGCCCGGGCACCTCTTTTGTCAGATGGACAGTTGCCGAAGCATCATGGAAAGCGCAGTCGCCCACGTCCAATCAATCACCCCGCGGCGCCCAAGGCCATAGGTTGTTTGGGCCCGCGACGCTTCGTGCTTGCCTCTTTGTTTCACTGCTAGGCCAAGCCCGGGGGCTACTGTCGGCATTCTGGGAATGGGGGTCCCAGACTTGCCTGCCTGCTGCCTGCGGCGTGGCTCAAGTGGGGGCCCACCGCGGCCCATCTTCATCAGCTCAAGCTCAAGACCCTCGCGAGGGGCCAAGCCTCGCGGGGCGGATGACCGGAAGCTTCCTCAGAGGCAGCCTCATCAAGCAGGCTCGCAAGGAGGCGGAGAGATCAAGGCAGGGGTACCTCACGAGGAGCCCGTGACGCAAGCCATGACGATCGAGACCAGGCGGGCGCCAGGCGGGCGTCGGCCTACACAGTGTCTTTGTTTCCCCTTTGGTGCAAAGGGGGCAAGCACAAGCCAAGGCATCGGGCAAAGGTTACCATTCCCGTGCAACAAGACCAAGACCAGCAGAGCGGCAGGACGGAGGTCACCGTGGAGCCCAAGACGGCGTCATCACCAGTGCTTTTGGCAGCCGAAGACCACCTTTGGTCAGGATAACTTGTACTAGATGTTCCCCTTCAAAATGGCCAATTGTTGGCGCCCTTCCCACTCATTATTTGGGGAGAGGCCCAGGGCCTCTATAAATAGAGCTAGCCACCACAGAGTAGAAAACACACCCCGGAGAGATCAAGACGCCCCGGAGAGATCAAGACACCCAGAGGGCTAGAGATCTGATAGAGCCCTAACAGAGAGAGAGAGAGAGAGGCGATTGAACTCACCCAAGCAGTTCATCGCACCAGCTCAAGAACACCTCTCGCGAGGCTGTTCTTCCCTTGTACTGTTCATCATCAGCCCCTGAGGCAATCCACCACACCACACACTGGAGTAGGGTATTACACCACAATGGTGGCCCGAACCAGTATAAACCTTGTGTCCCTTGTGTTGTTCATTGTTTCCAGCTTAGATCACGCGAGGAGATTGGACGTAGATCGGTAGGGGAGAGATCTCTGCGCGCACCCCAGTGTTTGAACCTCAAGGGTCTGCCGCAACCCGAAATCCGACAGAGTCTGTGGTTTGATTCCTCACATACGCATAATTTTGGTTTTTATTTCTTTCTCCGCTGATAGGTACGCCCGCATAGATAGATAGATAAAGAACATGAGCTGATGAGTCGCATGCGGACTGTTTGACTGGTCAACCAGACAAATACAGAGCTATACGCTGAGCCAGTGACCGTATAATCACCATATCTCGTATACAATGATCAAAGTGAGTTGTCAAGACAAGTTCGATGACCGCCAATGCATTTTACTCGGTAATAAATGACCAGGGTTCAAGGGGAATCCAAATTTCCTTCGTCTTCTGTCCTTGAACTCTTGACAAACCAATGAACTATACGGTTGTTCGGCCACTCCACCCTAGAGCTCTCACCAAGTGTCGTTCATGCCATCGCGCCGCACACTAACCGGTAAGGAAGTCATGGCATCCCGTCGTGCCAAGTTCCTCGCCGCCCACGACCGCACACAAAATGGTAGGGAAGCGATGGCATCCCGCCATGTCGAGTTCATCGCTGCTCGGGACCTCACACCTATGTGGGCGGAATTTGAAGCTGTCAAGGCTGAATGGGCGGTAGAGCAAGAGGCGCCAAAGCCTCACAGAGGGAGCGGAAAATTCAGAAAGCACTCAAGAAAAGAGGGGCCCACCACCGCAAGAAAGAAGAGGAGGCACGCGCTGTTGCGGAGATCCAAGCACGGTGGGTTGTCGCCGACAAAGTCGGGATGTGAGAAGTAGCAGTACTAGTAGTTAGTTAGTTAGTGTGTGTGTGTGTGTGTCGCCCGTACGTTTGTTTAATTAATTATGAGCATGTACTAGTACTAGTACTACTGTAGTTTTTAGAGCAAATTACCAGTACATTAGCCTAGACTCAATGGAAAAATTCCTATCCTATGCATCAAATGGCATCTCTTTCTCTATAGAAATTGAGATGCATGTCATCTCACTTCCTATGATTTTCATATTCCTATAAAATTCCTATCCTATGAACCAAAGGAGGCCTCTGCCGGAGTAACTACTGTAGCTAGCAGTACTGTTGGTACAGTAGTTTCCTTCAAGAAGCGGAATTCAATGAAGTCATGATGGTTCCTTCGTCCGAGCAACTTCACAGTGGGAAAGGTTGGGACTATGATTTGACGGCTCATTAGTCATTATTACTGCAGCGCGGCGACCGGGGTGACTCTCCCTTGGAGTTTTGCGTGCATGGAAAGTGACTAGGATGGTCGACGTCCCACATGTCGGAGAACGAAAGTATTCTTTCCAATATCGAGGAGCAAGGAAACCACGTGGTATAGTATCATTGCTGATTTATATTTGCTAGTATACATGTACATGCAAATGCACACATTGACTTCCCTCGTCCCACAGATTGGTGCATTGCACAACACCTAGCTCAAAATTTTGTCCTGAATCCCTCTACAATGACATGATTAGTACGCATGCTACAGATGCTTATAGACCGGCTGCCAAGGCGGCTGAGACAGCCAGCTACGCGCACGGATGGTGATAATAACATCAAGCATGTGGATTTTTTCCAGGATTGACATCTGTGGATGGTTCTAGAGAACAATAGTACCTTGGCTTTTACTGATTATCTGTCGATGGTTCCATAGAACAACAATAGCTTCTCTCGTACTATAGCTAGAACTATAGCAGCGAATCCCAACATTTCCAACCATTGGATGGACTCTATCAATGGTTCAGGTTGCTTCCTAGTCATGAGATTCAAAATTTCAAAACTGGTACACTATGTAGTAAAGTATAGATTTTTTTATTTTTGATTAATGCTAGCGTTTCAACTCTTACGACGAAGGAGTGCCAAATATGGCACGTGCTGGATGTCCCACATGTCAACGAAAGGAGTGGGACATGAACAGCATGGTAGAGCGTCTCCACTTCTTCCACTTCTGGGTCAGAGACCACACGTAGTAGTACTAGTGGTATGAACGATACAAAGTGCGACCCAGAGAGAAAGACACGTCTAGTTGGAAGGTCTCGGGGCATACACGTAAACAAATATAAAACCTAATATGTGCCTCCAATTAATATAGTAGCAGTAGAGTACTTAGGCACGTACATCATAACATCATTGTGCATTGCACGTACAACATTTAGTGGTAGTAAGAGGCAAATGCCTATATGCCATGCATGTTCATACTATTTGTGCCTTTCTGCTTCACTTACTGCGCTACATTACTCAGGTTCGTACATCCACTCCTGGGTACATGTCCGTCTCGTAGTTCCAGTCCCACGTGTTCTTCATAGATGGAATGATCCATAATTGTGGGTAACAAGAGTCCATATCATCGTAGCTAGTGTGGCTCCCCAGGGTGGAGACTCATCCAAACTATGGTCAGCCTCGACGCGGAGCAGTCGCGTGCACCGGGAAGCGGCGCTCTCTCGGCCGTCGCGCTGCTTCAAAGCGGGTGCCAGTGAGAGGTCACTTCCGCTCTGGACGGGCATTAATGCGGCACTGACGCTCCGGGGCGACGCTGACCGTTTCACGCGGGAAGCATGCATTGGCTAGGGAGGAGGGTTGGGTCGGCCAGGGCGGTCAAACATGGGCATGGTGGTGGTATTGGTTTTGAACCGTTTCAGGTGTAGTACTCCCTCGGTCTCGGTGAATAAGTCATTCGTGTAGTTCTAAGTCGACGATTTAACTATCTAAATACGTACTATATGTGACAAAAAATATATATTTAGAAACTACATACGTGTAGAAATCTAGTGATATACTTTTCATGACATATAACACATACTTAATTCTTCAAATCAATGACCTCGAACTACATGAATGACTTATTCACCTAGACGGAGGTAGTACTGGTAGTTTGCAAAACTACTCAATTATTGCACTCAGTTTCCTAAGAAATTGTGGTAAAAAAACGTTACTCCACAGCTCACTTCCCTTCTCCTTCCTCTTCCACCGCCCACGCACGTCCACTAGAAGTGACCGGTCAACCCTTATATAGGAGCGCTAGCACAAAAAGATGCATGCATGAACACTAAAATTTCCTTTCTCTTATCTCTATGAAATAAATGTGGCATGAAACTCAAAGCCCTTTAAGTCTAAGTATATTGGAAATCATCGTCCTCCTCTGACTCCACTTTGCCCGCGTCATCATCCTCCTGTTTCGGCTTGGTGTCATCGTTCTCCTCCTCCGGCTCCGCGTGCTGCTCCGCCTCCAACGCCTCCTTGTCTGGCTCCGGCTAGTCCGGACTCCGGAGGCAGTGCGGCTATGATCCGGGCTTCGCGCCGCCTCCAGATTAAAGCGTCGCTCATGCGGGAGTATGGCGTATGTCGTTACATTCGGCCGGGCCATGGCTATCGGGCGACGACGACCAGAGAAGAGGCGGCGAGAGGGGAATGAATGCAGCTACTATTTGGGTTCGTCGTCCGGCTTAAATAAATGTGCACCATCGCGTGTACCCACGGGTGCACAAATTGTAACATACGGGTCTGCTTAAGGGGGCGTCAAGTAACTTGTGTGTGTGTGTGTGTGTGTGTGTGTGTGTGTGTGTGTGTGTGTGATTCTGAGAGACAGCGTGCGTGTGTGTGACTCTACTCTTCGGACATGTACTCAACCTTTTGCATAGGGATATAAGTATAATGGTATTACACTTTAGCTAGTGATTTACGTGGCCATGTAACGTGGTTGTGTAAAAAAATGTCACTTCCTACTCGTGATTTGTGTTATATAATTATGAGAAGTTTGCTAACTACTAAAGTAAAGTGGAATTTGTCCATGTTATACAAGTAAATTAAGGTGATTGTTTATCATGCGGGTAAGATTGGATGAAGGGTGGTAGGAACAAATGCTCCGCCTAGAGCATGTGTGTGTGAGATGGAGTCTTAGTGTGTGTGTGTGGGTGGGTGGGTGGGTGGGTGGGTGCGCGTGTGTGTGTGTGACGCGGAGTCTTCTGTGGCGAAAGTAATTTAAGCGAGTGTGGCTTCATCATAGAGAGGTGATGTGTGTGGCAGAGGCTGCCAACGAGGGGGTGCGAGAGAGAAAAGGCATGTGGAGAGGGAAGAGAAGGCGTGTGCGCGTGAGAGGAGTCGACATCAAGAGAATGTGTTTGTTCGAGAGACACCGAGGAAGACTACTATATATCGATGCTGCATGTAGGCGGGAATTAAACGAAGGGATGGTCTTATTGGTTTCAGGGATATAGCGGAAGAGTGAGAGAGGGGGTAGCTAGAAGGAGATTGTTAAGTGTGAGTGTGTGTTTTACCCTTCCAGGCGGAAGTTATGTGCACACAAGAAGAGGATGATTCGATGTGGGGTTAGGGCTGAGGGTAATTAACTATGTATGGAGACATAGGAGACCTTGAACGTGCATGTGCGTGAGGTATACATGTATATGTGGGATGTGTGTGTGCGCGCGTGCGCATGGTCGAGATAAAAGAAAGAAGATAGAAGTCATAAGATCAACGACATGGGAGAGACGGATCGGTATGACAATATGCATGCATGTGAGACTGCAGGGAAGAAGGCCCGATAATTGAGCATGTATTTTTGTCTTTAAGAGATAGTGGCATGGGCTGGAGCATGCATCTATGGCGAGTAGAGGGAGCAAGACACAATGATTGTGCAAAAGAGATCAAGCTATAGATGCATGTATGGAGAGATATATATATTGTGTGTGATAGGAAGCAAGAGTGCGTGCGAGAAAGAAATGTTGATGGAGAAACTACAGATAGATATAGAGATAGTGATGCTAGCTAGAGGGACATCGGCCAGTTTGAGTGTTGGAGATGACCGCCGACTGGTTCAGAGGGTGAACTTATGTGTGTGAGAGAGAAAGATAAAAAGAGGGCACATGACTGCATGTAGAGAGAAACATATATAGTGTGCGTGATAGGAAGCAAGAGTGAGGGCGAGAAAGAAGGTTGATGGAGAAACTGATAAATAGAAAGATAAAGATGCTAGCTAGTGTGTGTGTTAGAGATAAGAGTCGAGTGGATCAGAAGGCTGAGTTATGTGTGTGGGTGTGAGAGAGATAGAGAGAGGGTGCATGTGAGTCACATACAAACAAATACCAGAGAGAAATGAGATCCCGAGAGACGGAGTTTTGTGTCTGCGAGAGAGAAATATATTTCACAACGAGAGTGATAGCTAGAGAGACATATCATGGAACGCGAGATATCTCTAAGGAGAGAGTGTGTGTGAGCGACATACAAGAGAATGATGGAGAGATATGAGACCCTGGGAGACAGAGTTTGTCTTTGTGTGTGAGAAAGATATATTTAAGAGAAAGAGTCGTAGCTTCTCATACCTAAGGAGCGCAAGACATCTCTATGTGAGAGTGGCACACAGGGGAAGAGTAGAGAGAAATGAGACCCCGGGAGACGAAGTTTGTGTTTGTGTGAGAGAAAGAGATTTCACATGGAGAATCATAGTTAGAGACACATAGCAGGGAGCAAGATATCTCTACTCTTATAAAAAGCATAGTTGGTGATGATGGTGTGCCTGCCATCCTGCAATATAGGTCGTCCAATCTATATCTAACGGATAGAAAGGAAACTATGACAATTTACCCGCACTCCTCTTCACATTTGCAGATAAGGTCTTCCCTCGTTCATACTTTTCTCCCACGAGATCTTGGTGTTCTATGCAACACACGGGCATCTTGCTAGTACTTAGAGAGAGATAGAGTGATGAAGGTCGAGGAAGAGAGTACCATTAGTGTGTTATGAAGATAAAAGATCATTGTCGACATATAGGTAGCACGAGAGATGCCTGAGAGACGATGAACGCGTATAGGTCTAGAGATATACTCCTATATAAGTATGAGTGATAGCTATATGAGACGAATATCTGGATTAAAGGGGATTCAAATATTTAAACTAGAGATCACGACATCGATAATATCATAACGAAAATTGGTGTATCAAACATGCATATTCATTTGAATTTGGGGACACATGTAATGTTATATAGTTTATCAATATTAGTGATCCAAAGATTCTTTAATTAGAGACAATGCATGGTTTATACGCAATTAATATCTAAACGGGATTATACTATATGTTGTGTGTGTGAAACACATTATACATGTTTGAGAAGTAAAAAAACCGCATGAAACACACATTAATTGGAGACAGTTAGCGAGGAATGCATACATTGGATTTCAACAAAAATTGGTTTCAAATATTTGAAAATCTAAATTAAGATGGATCCAGCCTTATGAATATGAGATCATGGCATTTGTAAACCATATTTATGTATAAAGGGTGTTGAGCTTTTGAAAGTATATATAAAAATGATGTATATAGAATTTTATTCCAATCGAAAATGGATCAAACCCGAACAAAAATAGAATACAAACTGGATTCGAATTGAGTTGGCACGGTAAACGTGCACTCTTACCCTGCAAAAATTTGAACGAAGCTGGGAAAGTCGCAGCAACCGCCCGAAACCAAAATCTGCGAGATGGAAATTACTGCCTATCCCTAACACGCAAAGCCTATCGACTCAATTTCTATAGGTTTCGATAGGGGTAGGTTTGTAATTTCACTCAAATGTGACATAACCGCCTCTCACCCGGATTCATACACGGTGGGCGCCAAAACACAGTTTCTCCTCGGTCGAAATCGAATCCCTCCCCGATTCATACACGGTGGGCGCCAAAACAAACTCTCATCGGCAAATATTCGGTGTATGCGAGATTACCGTCCTATCCCCAACCGACTAATATTGATGTGATGTAGGAAATTTTCAATAGGGGCTAAGTTTGTAAATTTCCTCGCATTTGAGACAACCGTGCCCTGAAGACATGGTTCCCCCTTCCTCTCTCCCTCCATTTCCCCATTCATACTCTGTGAGCGCCAAAACACCCTCTCCACCCAGCCTCCTCCGTCCGCCACCCCATCCACTGCTGTCCTCCTCCACCATGCCAGAGCTGATACCCCGACGTCGTCGTCCATTACAAGAGGTTGACACTACAAAAAAAATACACTTCCGTGATGATACATATTTGTTATAGTAGGTTGCTTTTTCTGTCATGCATGTACATCCATGACGATTTTATGACAGAATCAAGATAGTCATGCCTGTGCTGTCGTAGAAGTGTTCCATGACATTACCAAAATTATCATCATGGAAGTGTCCACTTCCATGATGATAAATCGCGCGTCACAGAAGTGCTTTCGTCAAGGGTGACCGACACGTGGCATCCACCGTAACGGAACGCCGTTAAGCTATCGGTCGAGTTTTGGATCCGATAACTCGTTAACAGCCCCGACCAATGGGGATTTTCCATGTGTAAAATCATCATTGGCTAGAGGAAACACGTGTTGGCTCATCGCTGGGACAGATGTCATCCACTCATTGGACAGAATGCGCCTATGATACGTCGACACGTGGCACGGCCCAACAGAGGCCCATTCCTGTGAAAAGGCCAACCCGTTTGACTTGGTCAAAAGGTGGCGGGCCGGCCCATGGAAAGCCTGTTAACGGCCTGTTCGCATATAGCCCATTTACAGCCCGCTAACCCAAGGCCCATTACACCCTATTCGAATTAGGCCCGGTAGCGTCATCTGGGCCATCCAATATGATTCCAGCCCGTTTTCACTTCTGGCCCATGTATGGCCCATGGCGTCTTTTGGCCCATATGAGGCCCTATGTAACTCTTGGCCTATTAACGGCCCGTGGTGAAACTGGCCCGTAATGAACAGTGTATCACTTTACACCCATTAACGGCCCGTGGTGAAACTGGCCCGTAAAGAACAGTGTATCACTTTATACCCATTAACGGCCTGTTATTCCGTTGGGTCGTTTCCAGCCCATGTTATCTTTCGGCCTTCTCAGAGCCCATTTATTCTTGGGCTATTTTCCAGCATTCGTTTACTTACGACACGTTACTATCATTTTCTTCTTGTGGGCCAAATTCAGCCCGTGGTTACAGTCGGCCCATTTGTGGTCCGTTAATACGTTGGGCCGTTTTCATAGCATCATCAAATACGGCCTATTAACGATGGCCCGTTATGGTCGGCCCATGAACGGACGATTCCAACTCTAGCCCGTTTACGGCCAGGATGCGGTCTGTTTGGCCCATGTTTAGCCAATCGATCATACAGCCCGTGTAAGGCCCATTGATGATACGGCCCGTAGAAGGCCCACTGTTTCTACGGCCTGTAGAAGGCCCACTATTTCTACGGCCCGTAGAAGGCCCACTGTTTCTACGGCCCGTAGGAGGCCCAGTGTCACTACAGTAAATATTAGCCCATGGTTATTGTGGCCTAGTTTTAAAAAATAGGTTATTGCGGCCACTAGCAAACCATAGAAAAAGAACTGCACTGACTACAAGCAAACAAATAAACAAGACAACAAGGAAATAAATAAGCAAGCAACTTACACTAGGCTATCACGGCTATTACACATATTACATCCACTCGGCATCAAAGTTCGCCACCAGTGCAAATATAGGGAACACAGCAGCATATAAACGCCGCAGCAACAAGTCCAGAACTGAAACCACTTCAGAAGAGCTCAAGAAACAATATCCTGGGTACCCATAATGCTAGCAAGATGCTTAGAAAGCTTATTAACTTTCTCTTGTTTGGCGCTTAAGTCCTCCCGCGCTTGGTGTTGCACCAGAAAGTATGCATCTGAATTCTGCAGGGACTTCCTCAGTCCTTCGGCTTCCTATCGCATAACATCTGATCAATGTCTTTCAACTTGAAGTTGAGACTCAAGAAGCCGAACTGATTCAGGTAACGAGTTCGAAGAGCTGGTGCCAGCAGTGGTAGCCAGTAACTCGAACATTACATCAAGACAGGACTTTGGGGTTGTCTCAGTGTCTTCAATATAGTTTTTATCAGCTTTCTTGGAGACCAACAGGGATGTCTCACTATCTTGAACCTTATCTGCATTACTTCCTTTACCATTTCATAACAGGGTACTCTTCTCCAATATTTTATCCACGTTCTAAAAGAGAAACAAACAAACACATCTCAGGTTTACAATGTAGTATATGAAACTCATTTTGGTAAACCAGTTCAGTAGTAAGGTGGACAGGATAACAGCATGAAACAAACATATATCTATGTAGTATGGTCACTGTATGGCATATATCATTCTAGTTTATGTTGCCAAATCAAGATAGATACAGTTCGAATCATATCTATTTAAGAGAAAGCAGCATAGACAGAATATAAGTGTGGGAAACTACACAACAATAACAACACTTGTAATGTGCATGGCATGAGAACATAATTGTTTATTCAATTGAAACTGAAATCAACGTAGAGCAGGTTACAACAGCAAACAAGCAAACACGTTGAAGAAACAGGTTTAAAACATACATGTTGCGCAATTGGAGTTTCAATTGCATCCTTCAAATTTGAAATTAGTTGGTATCAGTAAATACAGTGATGCAAGAGCAAAGTAGTATGAACCATAGCTACGGAACCTGACCTGAGAACAATTCTTCTTCTGCTTTAAGCGTTGACTTCGGGTTCGGAGTGGTGGTCCTCGTGATTGGGGCACTGCAGTTGCCTTACTAACTGCTCGTGTTTGGGTGCTCTGTGGTGGAGACGGTGCTGTGTCAACGGGAACTGGGTGTCTATCTACTGGGTTGGGGTTAGAAGGGGTGTAGCTGGTTCTCTGTCCAACTAGGTAGGGGTACAATCTGCATGAGTGTGGGTTATGTGTGGTGGGGCTGGTTCTTGGGCAAGTACAACCATGGTTCTATCTACATCGACAGGTAGCACGATCTTTTCTGAAGACCGTGTGTTTACTCCCACAGATACTGCCATCACTCCCTCCAATTGAAATGGCACATAAACAAGAAAAGTAATTGAATGTATAGACATTGTAAGATAGACAAGTGCAATGGATAGTAGGGAAGAAAACAGGGCATGAAATAATTCACATTTATGTTGTCTAAGAAAACAGAATAGCAGGACATAATTTCACATATATGATGGCTAATTAAACAGGATAGCATGACACAATTTCACATGTATGATGGCTAACTAAACAGGATAGAATGACATACTTCAAAATATGATGACTATGTAAACAGGATGACATGATATAACTATACGATGTGTCTATTAAATTGGTTGGCATGCCATAAATCACAAACATGTCGTCGAGGGAAACATGATGGCATGATATAATTCACGGATAGAATGACATAATTTAAAATATGATGACTATGTAAATAGGATGAGATGATATAACTATATTATGTCTTTAGAAAATGGGTTGGCATGCCATAATTCAGGTACATGCTGTCTATGTAAACATCATGGCATGACATAATTCAAATATATGATTTATATACTAAGGAAGTGAGTAGAGGGCAATCGCATATATGATGTGTCAACTAAGGAGATGGCATTCAATATTGTGTATATGATGTAAAAACTAAGCATTGCAATACAACATATGCATTATATGAGTAATATAAACCTGCCAAGTTTGAGCATACACCTCAGGGGGATAATAGGACTGGTCATCTGCCTCTGAATCCTCCTCTGAAGAGCTATCTGCAACCAGCAAGATATCTGCTTCAGCAGGTAGCATTGTCTGCTCTGAAGACCTTGTGTTCACTCCAGATTTCTCCATCACCAATTCAAATGGCTGATGCACGGGAAGAGCAGTTGAATATACAAACATTGTCGACAAAAGCAATGAGAAATACAAAAAAAGGACGGCATGATATAATTCACATATATGATGCTTCCCTAAACATGTCATTGCATAATTCACATACATAATGCCTTGCAATAAGATAGCATTGCATAATTCACATATATAATGTCTTGCAACAAGACGGCATTGCATAATTCACATATATGGTAATTAGACACTAAACAGGTGGCATTCACACAAAGCATGTCTAAACTAAGCAAATGACATAGCAATGCAAGATACCATACGCACGATATGAGCAACATAACCCTGCCAAGTTAGGGCATGCACCTCGGGGGGGGGGGGATATGACTGGTCATCTGTCTCTGAATCCTCCTCTGAGGAGCTATCGGTAACCAGCAAGACATGCGCTTCGTTAGATAGCATTGTCTGCTCTGAAGACCTTGTTTCCACTCCAGATTTTTTCATGACCGTGCCGAAGGGCTGATGCACAGGAAGAGTAATTGAATGTACTAAAATTGTTGACAAATTTAACACGTAATAAAAAATGATGGCATCATATCATTCACATATAAGATGACTGGCTAACCAGGGTGGCATTGCAAAATTCACATATATGATGCCTGGCTAGACAAGATGGCATTGCATGATTCACATATACGATAAAGAAACTAAACATATGGCATTGACACAAAGCATGTCTAAACTAAGAAGATGACATCTTTAATGTATACAGTAAGCAATGCAAGGCACCATATGCATGATATTACCAACATCAGCATGCCAAGCTAGAGCGAAGACCTCATGGGGTAAATAGGAGTGGTCTTCTCCTTCTGAATCCCCCTTAGAACAGTTATCTTCCTCTTGATTACGATCTGAAATGGGTGGAGGGGGGCTGTCTTTGCGCCCACCATGGAACGACGTCTGCATGAAATTTTATTGCCACGCAAGGCTCGTCTCTTTTGCTCTACATGATCAGTTCCATTGTGTACAATAACTGGCATGCATAGGAATAAAACATAGTGAGATTATGTAAGGAGTGCATGCACAAATCCAGAGTGATGGCAACAAACTATGGATAGACCCAAAACCAATGATAGCAGGCAGATAATAGCTTTAGTTAAAAAATACAGATAATGGCTCCTTTAATGTTTGTTTGCACCCAACATGAAACTCATAGTAGACACAAAAGATTAACCAGATAGTAGACAGATAGTACTGATTGCTGCCCCAATATGTACCCCACAACCATTTATAAACTCAAGTTTCAGCGTTAACTTGGACCTGACTCAGAGTCTAATAGGTGAACACGACGATAATATAGCATGTCATCATATTAAGCGACGCATAACGTAAGCATACACGAAAGAGTAAGACCTCTCTTGCGGACCCGTGTAGTCCTCAAGGTCATCTGCTCAGTTGATGATGGTAATGCAGTTGCCGTGGCTGCCGGCGGCGGGGAAGAAGATCTAAGGTGGCAAAAGACAGTCTGGAGAGAGGATCCCTACTGTGGTGAACCCTTCCGTCGTTGGAGCAGCTGGGGTGGAACACAGCGCCGCAGGAGCAGGACAAACCACACAAGGTTTTCTTTGACACATATCTGTAACAGAAGTAATTGAGTAAGGGCTTGTTTGAATTTGAGGATTCTAACAATGCAGGGATAGGAAATAGACAGGAATAGGATAGGAATGCACGTGCAAAACAGAGAATTTAAAAACACAGGATTTTTGCCAATCTGGGTGTTTGATTCACAACAATTGGAAGATCACAGGATGCAAAAAAGCATGGTGAGATTAAGACAAACCACAAGAAAATGTACGGTTATAATGTTATTATGCTACTATCTCTTAGTATTGTGCTTGATGAATAGGAGTATGAAAAGGGGGAGAAGTGGAAATTAGAATTCCTACGGTTTTTCTTTCAAGGAGACACTAAAGGAACAAATCCTACACTTTTACTTTGCTCCACTCCTTTGCACCAAATTCATGAAAAGTAGTACCATAGGAAACTTTCCAATTCTGATGTTCTTCATTCACTTTTCCTTTCAAGCACTGCCAATTCTAGTAGGCAGGCTTGAGCAAGGAAAATCCTACACTAAAAAATGTTTTTGTGCTACTTCTATTACTTTGGACCCAGGCCACTGCCATAGTAGCTCAACTCCCAGGCCCATCGACAAATGCACAGCTCAAGCGCGCAGAGATAAATAATGATGGCGTTCAAGAGAGCCCATCACGGATAGCTAAGTTGCCTGGTACCTCACTGCTTGTCATATAGTAGGATAAAATAATCGTATTTTCCATTACTACGAGTGCTCAGTGGACAATATATATAACATGTAGAGTAAAAAAGAGATGCAACAAGTGTACAACCTCTTTGGCGAAGCCATGTCAATCTCAGCATGATTGGGTTGGCCGGTGAGGATGCTCTGGCTGACTTGGCTGTCGGAGGAGGGGAAGAAGATCTTAGGCGTCTGGAGATGGAGCCCGAGGTACTGCTCCGTTGTGATGGAGGGTTTCGTCGTTGGAGCAGCCCTGGTGAGTTGTACGACGCCGAGGCTGAAGCAGGACAAGAGAGACAACGAACAACGTTAACCTGAGTGGAATTCTAATAGCATCTCCAATACATGACATAAAATACATAACCACAAAGTGCTACATGTAAAATACATCAGCCGCTCATCTCTGAACTTAATAGTCAAAATTGAATTTAACTGTCAAAACTGAACTTAACTGTCGAAACTGAACTTAACTGTCGAAACTGAATTTTGCTGTCAAAACTGAATTTTGCTGTCGAAACTGAACGCACTAGCAAGGTGAGGCTACATGTTGGTCGACTAACTTTTTCATCTCTGGTCAGTCAATTTTGCAGCTGTTGGATACGAAATCAAGGGCATGCGGTTCATCTTCAACCTCCACCCCCCTGAGCCGCCAGCCACCACCGGCCAAACAGCAGCCCCCCGCCGCCCGCGGCCGGCGGTGCGCCTCCCCGCCCGCCCCGAAAACACTCCCCACCGCCGGTCCGCCGTCGCCCC
>NC_041386.1:156752840-156825624 GCF_002162155.2 Triticum dicoccoides | reverse complement strand
ATTGACTAACCCAAAAGTCGATTCAGTCGACTGAAGTGTAGCTAAATCGGAGCAGCATCACAAGCAAGAGCAAGAGCGAGAGCAGCAGCGCGAGCAAGAGCAATAGCAAGAGCAGACCAGGCAGGGGACCGAGAGCAAGAGCAGAGCAGCAACGCGAGCGAGAGCTAAAGCAGCAGCAGCTCCTACTGATGTGGACGTCGCCACCGAGGAAGCGACACCATGGAGGAAGTGGCCGGTGACGCCGCCATGGATGGAGCTGCGCCGTGTTGGCTCGAGACCGAGCACCGGCGGCACCGTGAGATCGAATCAAGAAGAAAATGCGGCGATTAGTGTACAACCTCTTTGGTGGCGCCGATTAGGCCGCAGCTTCATCCGAGGAAACGGTGATGATGATGCTCTTCCAGTGGTGCAGGTGAAGACGGCAGTGTGGGAATGGAGGTGGCGCGAAAGACGAGGGAAACGTCGAGGTAGCTCCTTGGAGGTGGAGGACGGGGTGGCTGAACCGGCGGGACGATGAGATCGACGACGGATACTCATCCGATATGGTGGATGAGGGATGTCGAGGTGTTGCTGTGGACGACGTCGTCGGGGAAGAGGCTCCGGCTGGGTGGCGGACGGAGCAGGGTGTGGGGTTTCGTCGCGGGTTTTCGCGGACTTGGTGTACGAATGGGTGGGCGGATGGGATGGCAGTGGGGAACCATGGCTTAGAGACGCGCTTGTCCGAAATGTGGGGTAAGTTACGAAAGTACCCCCACTGATTTGAGGCGGTTCTTTTGGTTCAGGGGTACCACGGGCATTTCGCGTGTCGGGATTTCACGGGAGTTGGGAGTTTTCACGCGCGTTGTAATTTCGGAATAGCAAGGCGCGGGATGAGATGGAGGGAGTTGTCGGAGCACAACGAGACAAAGATATATCTTAAATATTTCGGGCTAACAAGGCGCGGGTTGAAGAGGCGGGAGATTCGCAGCACGATAGACAGAGACGCTAGCTTGAATTTTCGGCATAACAAGGCGCGGCTTGAAATTTCGGAAGAACAAGCTTAACGTGTACCCAAAAAAGACATTTTGCACCTCAACACGCACAACACACACACAAACACCATTTAGACTAGAGTAAGGTACGCGTGCATTGCACGCATGAGATTTGGCAACCAAATTATGAATAAATACCACATTATAGAATGCAAGCTTTGAGTCATATATGCATGATGTAGATGTTCGTTTAATTCTTATAGTTCATTTCATTCAAAATCATCTAGTTTTTATAAGAAAGCTAATCTATTTTAAGATTGATGTAATTGTGCGTCGTAAGACATAAAGTAAAAACAAATAATGGCAAATCATGTAGAAAAACATTTGGGCAATTCTGACACGGAAGATTCTAGAACAGATAAGAAGTGCTTGTGTTTTGATGTATGTGCATTATGCTTAAGTTCAACCATGGAGTCTTCTAGATTATACATGTGGCGAAATCTGGTGGAATCTAGATGATATCCAATGGCCAGTAGTGCTCAAATTTGCCATCTTTGGACCATCGGATTCGCCTCATCCAACGACCATCTTTCAAAGTTAAAGTTACCCGCACACAATATAAAAAATATATAATATAATATATATAGGGGTATAGATATAGATATGTGATGCGAAAGCCGCACATCATCTCCAATTAGAATAGTGTGTCCATGCACGGATGCGACATGGACAAATGATGTCTGCCATCAGTATCTCAAATTCAAATCAGTCTGACCTTGTTCAATGTGTATACATTACAACATGCTCGTTTCCAAACTACACCGCGCAGATCTCCGTTATATTCATGCATGCATGGGTTTCAAACATCATGATCTCTTATTCAAATATTTGAATTCAACTTTACATTGATTATGACCTGACCTATTCTTTTACACCCACACAGTAGTCTTCTCTTTATAATTGTACCACTAACTTTCTCTCGTGCATGCATGCACACACACTACTAGTCGGCATTATCCATCGCACGCATGCAATCTTTTTCTTCGGGTTGGTCTCCCATGAAGGCACACACCCACACACATCCCCCTCTCCATCATATCGGGCATTCTTTATCTCTCACGTGTGCATGGGCAACGATCGATGTTCCTCTATGTATGTGTGTATATAGCTAGGTCTTTCATAGTTTTCCACACAAACCGATCAATCGATATATCCAGTGAGGTCTCACCCTCTTTCCCACGTCCACATCGATCAATCTATACCTCTCTATATAGGATTAACATATATAGTTAATACACCCACATTAATTATATATCCAACGTCCCCCTCTCATCATCCATGCCTTCTGCTTCATCTCTCAGACGCGTGCACAATGGCGAAGATAGGGGGCAGTAAGGGCCCTGCCCCCCTCCCCCTAACATCACTATATATCGCTAATATGAATGTGATCATTAGAAAATTGCTGCTAAAATGGTTTAAGTTCATGAATTGACCCTCCTCGTAAAGGATTAGCAATTCTTGGCCCCCTAGCTCATTTATTTTTCATGGCTCCTCCACTGCGTGCAACAGCGCACGTGTTCGCCCCCTCTCTCTAAATATCGGTCTCGCACTTGTGCATTCCTTCATAGTCTCCCTCCACTCGGCCCCTCACACCATCTTATAGCCCCCACCGGATTTTGCCACATGTACAATCTAGCAGACTCCATGGTTGAACTTAAGCATAATGCACAAACCTCAAAACAACAGTGGTTCTCTTTTGTTCTAGAATCTTCCGTATCATAACTGCCCAAACTTTTTTCTAGTTGAATTGCCATTATTTGTTTTTACTTTATGCTTTACAACACACAATTCATTGAATCATAAAATAGATTAAGGGCTTCTTTGATTCAAAGGATTCTCAAAGGAATTTTGGAGGATTCTAATCATTAGGAATTTTTCCTATCTTGGTTGTTTGATTCGTAGGATTGTAAACCATAGGAATTTTTCCATATGATTCATTTGCACTAGATTTCATAGGAAACATCCCATCCACTCAAACCTCTTTGAAAGAATTCTGCATTTTTTCTATGCACAATCAAACACTCGTACAATCCTGTAGGATTCAAGACGACATTCCACTACAATCCCATGTTTTTCCTATTCCCGCGTTCTTAGCTTTTTTATAAAAACTAATTGATTTTGAATGAGATGAACTATAAGAATTAAACTAAGGGATACATCAGGCATATATGACTCAAAGCTTACATGCTATAGTGTGGTATTTATAAATAATTTGGTTGCAAAATCTGATGCGTGCAATGCACGTGTACCTTACTAGTACTTCGAGTATGTGCGAAACACGTAAATTAGAATACCAATGGCACGCTACACAATGTCTCTCTTACATTTCATGAAGCCACGTGGCACATGTGGAGGCGTTGTCGCGACCTCCTTGCGTGGATTGATCACAGTGACATGCTACTGGTTCTAGAAGAATGTACTCGTCCTCCCTGAGCCATACTGGAGGTACATGCACGAAGCGAAGATGTGCACGCACGCCACACACGCACTCATTCCCTCGCACGCACACGCGGGTACACGGACGGACGCAATTTTGTACCAAGATCCACCCCATGTGATAATTTGACGCGTGTAAAGTCGTTCACTTCATTGATGGTCAATTAATACAGCGCATGCAAATTGAGTGGACGTGAGGGCGGAAGAAAGACATTATTACTCCACTGTGCGCATATGAGTAGTTAAATCGTGGGTTGCTAATAGTACTTCCATTGGTCTCCTTCATATTTTGTGCCAATTTTTGATAGTAACATAATATTTACGCATTTGAGCAGCATAGTACTTGAAATTTATGTTCCGCTATACTCATCAGGAGCCGTTTCGGGCCTCGAAACCAAAACCATCAATTAATCTTTACCTTGTTCCCATCACATTCAAAAGCCTGCTCACACCTACTAGTACGTACCAAATCTGAACATGTTCCCACTATGCAGGTATTAGTACTAGTGCTAGTACTTAGGTTATAAAAAGGGGAACTACGTAACCGAAAATTACTCTACCTTTCCTCCTCATAAGTGCTTCTTCTTCGTCCGTCATTGCCACGGCCAGTGAGCAGAGCTCTAGGTCGAGAACTACTCGTAACAAGGGAGCGGCAACCAAGGCTGCGGAAAAAAAAGAGAGGGCTCGCCGCCATGTAGAGACTTCGAAAGATCTCTCATGGGCAGGCGATGGCTCCCAGGAGCGCCCTAGCCGCGGAGGCGAACATGCCGAGCCGGCGGAGCTGGAGTCATTATCCCTCGACGGCATGCCCGATCAGCTCAATAAGCACCTCAATAAGCAGAAGGAGTTCATCCAAGGCTTGATGGAGCTGCTGAAGGAGAGCCTCGACGACATGCCCGCTGAGCTCAATCAGCAGGGGGAGTTGACCGCCGGCTTGGTGATGCTGCTGAAGAAGAGCATTGCCTCAGAGAAGAAGGCAACCGGCAAAATCTTGCGACTTCTAGAGGACAAGGCGAAGCTCTGCCACGAGATCGACCTGTTGAAGGAGAAGAACGCCGGCTGGAAGAAGTTGCATGAGAATAGTAGTTCCTCGATGAAGATGCTGCAGGCCCTCGTCATGGAACGGAAGGAGGAGTTGGAGAAGCTCCGCATCGAGCACCCGGCTGCTGTCAAGGTACGTAATGCGGCCGTGGAACAGATGATGAAGGCTCGCATCGAGAAATCCCGCGTCATGGACAGAATGAAGAAGATGGCGAAGGAGACGCGCAAGGAGATGGAGGTCGTTGAGGCGATGAAGAAGCAGTTACGACTCCGCGGCGAATTAGATCATTTGGGGTGATAATCTTCCTTCCTCTTTTGCTCCTGTGTTTCATCTTTTGCTTCGGCTGTTTCGCCGCACGTGTCATGTTCTCTGCGAGGCATGAATAGAACAATGGTTTTTTGAGGGAATGAATAGTGTCGGATTTCGGGTTCCGGCAGACCCTTGAGGTTTGAACACTGGGGTGCGCGCGGAGATTTCGCCCCCTACCTACCTGCACCCCTCCGCCATGCTAAGATCTAAACTAAGGAAAGAACAACACAAGAGACACAGGGTTTATACTGGTTCGGGCCACCGTTGTGGTGTAATACCCTACTCCAGTGTGTGATGTGGTGGATTGCCTCTTGGGCTGATGATGATGAACGATACAAGGGAGAACAGCCTCGCGAGGGTCTGTTCTTGGCTGGGGCGATAAACTGCTCGGAGGAGTTCAGTCACCTTTTTCTCTCTCTCTCTCTCTCTTTGCTTTCCTCCAACTGACCGACCCTGATTTCGACCCCAGCTTGTTTCTGGGTTGGATGATTCTCGATCCCCTCTACCCTGGGGGTGGCTAGTCCTATTTATAGAGGCCCTAGTCCTCTCCCCAAATATTGAGCGGGAAGGGAGCCAACAATGGCGGGCTAATTTGAAGGGGGACAGCAAGTATCAGCTATCCTGACAAAAGCAGTCTTCGCCTGTGCAAAGCTCTGGTGATGACGCCGTCTTGGGCTCCACGGTGACCTCCATCTTGTAGTCCTCCTGGTCTTGGTCTCGTTGCACCGAAATGGCAACCTTTGCCTGATGCCTCGGTACTCCGCGGCTGCGCTTGCCCCCTTTGCACCAAAGAGGGAAGGAGGACGCTGCGCGGGCTGGCACCCGCCTGGCGCCCTGAGTCGTCATGGCTTGCATCATGGGTACCTCGTGAGGTACCCCGCCTTGATCTCTCCGCCCCCTCGTGAGCCAGCCTGATGAGGCCGTGCCTGACGAAGCTCCGCATCATCCGCCCCCCGAGGCTTGGCCCCTCGCGAGGGTCTTGGGTTTGTGTTGGTGAAGATGGGCCGTGCTGGGGGCCCCTTTGAGCCACGCCGCAGGCCGCAGGCAGGAAAGTCTGGGGACCCCCGTTCCCAGAACGCCGACAGTAGCCCCCAGGCCCAAGGCGTGCCCGGGCTTGGCCGTGCAGGGAGGCGGAAGGGCAAGAGCGAAGCACTGCGGCCCCTAACAGCCTGCGGCCTTTGGCGCCGCGTGGCGGTTGACTGGACGTGGGCGCCTTAGCAACCGCGCGAGTTGATAAAGGAGTGGCATCCGCCTAGGCCCTGCTTCTTGATTTCTCCGGTTGCTGCTCAGATCCCCTTTCTTGCGCCTCTCCTTCCTTCCTCCGAGATTTCCAGATCTGCTCTAACCGCGCGACCTAGGGAGCCATGGCGCCTCGTCAGCCCCCGGCCGCAACTTGGTACGCGTCTGCCCTGGACTCGCCGAATGTGTCGGAGGTGGGCCTTGCCCGGTTGCGCCGGATGGAGACGGCGTGGGGCATCGATGGGGCAAAGGCGTTCAAGGCCGGCTCTGCCACCCCTGAGGGTCAAAGGAGCACCTTCTATCCGCTCTTCGTAAGTGCCATTGTTGGTGGCCTGGTGCCTCCCTTCTCCGAGTTCTTCTTCTCTGTCCTCCACCATTACAAGCTACAGGCTCTGCATCTCCATCCCAACTCCGTCCTTCTCCTGGCAATCTTTGCTTATTATTGCGAAGCACATGTTGGGGTGCAGCCCTCAGTGGCCTTGCTGCGCCACTACTTCTACCTCCGGACCTCTCGTGGGACTGCTTCCGTGTGCACGAGCTTCGTCGCGTACGACGGCGCCATTGCCATCTCGAACTCTGGGAAGAGGATTGAGGGCTTTAGGAGCAAGTGGATCTTGGTGGATGCTGGGCGCATCCACCCTCGGCTGATCCTGCCCACGGAGCAGCCCACGAGCTCCAGCGACTGGGGTCGAGCGGAGCTCGCGGATCCCCGCGTGAAGATGGTGTTGGAGAAGATGGACGCGGATCTGAGGCCGACCGACATGGCGGCAGCGAAGCTGACCGGCGCGTCGCTGCTGAGGGAGTTCCCGGAGCACCGGCTGGCTCCGCTTCGGCAGTACTCGCTTCCAATGTGGAGGCCCCGTCCGAGCCCCGCGGCCTTGGCCGACGGAGACCTGGCTGCGGTTCTCCAATCTCTGGTCGGGGGCAATGTGGCAAGGCTGGAGGGCGCTCCTACGCCCTTGTTACTCCGCAACGACTGGGAGCGGGTGGTGAAGTCCATGCCCGTCTTCAACGGGGATGGGCCAGTGCCCCTGGAAGCTCCCGAGGAACCGGTGGACGTGCCCTCCGGCGACTCCAGCGAAGAGGAAGAAGGAGGGGAGCGAGGAAAAGGGCCTGACTCCGAGGTGACTGACAGAGAGTCGAGGGCTCCCCTCCCCCGGTGCAAGTCCCACGTTCTCCGCCTCTCTCCGAACGATGACGACGAGGATGACGACGAAGACAACGACGAGCAGGATGGCGGGAGCTCGCCCCCGATCCTGAAGAAGGACAGGACCGGGCTGATCTCCCGCGGGTCTCCCCTGGCCCCGGGGCGAACCGCATACGCACCTTCCACCTCCAAGCTTCCCGAGGTTGACCCTTCCAGCCGGCTTTCAGGCTTCAAATTTGGCCGGAGGCCGCTTGAGCTCACTGGCGACGACCCGTAAGCATTCGATTCTTGTCTTTATCTCTTGCTCTGCTTCTGAGGCTTGACGTCTGCATCTTTGGATAGGTTGGCGCCCACAGCAAAGAAGCCGAAGGGGGCTCTCGAGGTTCCATCCGTGGCGGCGCTTCTGCCCGCGAAGGAGGGTGACCGCGACGCATAGGCTTCTCCTGCCCGGTCGTCCTCGCGAGGTTTGGCTGAGCCGGCTGGGGCGAGCTCAGCCCCCATGTCCCAAGTGGCTCCCGAGGTGCTCTTGCCTGCCGCCGCCACTATAGCTGTCGTGGCGCGGCAGACTCCGCCTCAGGATGCTGCGGCTGTGCTGCCGCCTTCTCCTCCTACTCCACCGGCCGCTGTCTCTCCGACTCCTTCTGCCGTTCTGGATCGTGCTGTTGCTGAGCTGGACCGACTGCGGCAGGATCTTCTTGGCGCCGACCCCCGCTTGGTGGCCGGGCGTTTGGAGCTGGCTTCTGGATAGGTTCGCTCCGACGCCTCGATTCGGGCGGCGCTGGTCCAGGCCTCGACGGCATGCGACGAGGAGAAGCAGGCCGTCCTGGAGGCGAAGGCTGCTCGTGATGCAGCCCTGGGGGAGGTGGTCGACGTCCGCGGTCGCTGCAAGGCGCTGGAGGATGAGCTGCAAGGCCTGCGGGATCAGCTCGTGAAAGAGGTTCGCCTTCGCCAAGAGCAGGAAGAAGGCGTGAAGGCTCGCGAGGCAGCCGTCGAGGGCCGGGAGGCCAAGCTCAGGAAGTGCCGCGACCGCCTAGGCGCGCTGGAGCAGGAGTTGGGGGCGAGGAAGGCCGAGCTGGACGGCAAGGCCCTGGTTCTTACCGAGGACCGCGTGGCCTTCACGGAGTTGGAGGCGAAGGCTCGCTCCTCGCTGAGGACGCTTTACGACAGCGGCCTGGAGAGCCCGCTGGCTGGCGCCGAGGACGGCCCCGCCAAGCTGCTTCCCTTCCTGGTTCACACTCTTGAAGATGTCGCCCTTGGCCTTGGCCCCACGGCCGAGGCCGAGGCGCGTGTGCTGTCTTCTGCAGCACTGACGCGGGTCCTTACCCACATCTACCTTCGCGATCCCGGTGTCGACCTCGACAGCCTGCTGGAGCCAGTGAGTGGTGAGCGTGCCGCTGCCGCTGCCGAGGCCGTGAAGGGTCGCGCGGAGGCTCTGCTGGGAAGTTCCGGGCCTTCAGCACCAAGCCGGAGCAAGGCGCTGCCGACCCCGTTGCTTCGTGAGGCGAACCCGCTCCACGCTGTTCCCCCACCACCAAGTGACTCCGTCGTGGCTCCTGTCCTGCTTTTAATTCCTGCACACGTATCATGCCTCGGGGAGGCGTTTAAACTTGCGTTTGTCATTGAGATAACAGTGTGGACTATAATATTTGCTTTTGAATTCCTTGAAATTAGCACTTTTCGTTCCTACTTGCTTATGTTCTACGCCGGTAGAGCCCGGCCCCGCGCGTACCTCACCCAGCAATAGTCCCGACCGGAAACCAGGATGGGACCAAGGAGTGAGGGGCTACGTGACAAGTTAGGCTCCTGAGTCACGATGCTCAGGAGTCCCCCTTGGCGCACGAACAGCAAGTAGGGAGGTGTGATGCGGGTGGATCTACCGTTCTATGTCTGTAGAGCCCGGCCGCGTGCGTGCCTCACCCAGCGATGGTCCCGACCGGAAACCAGGACGGGGCCACGGAGTGAGGGGCTACGTGACCAGTTAGGCTCCTGAGTCGCGATGCTCAGGAGTCCCCCTTGATGCACGAACTGCAAGTAGGGAGGTATGATGTGGGTGGATCCACCATTCTATGTCTACAGAGCCCGGCCCCGCGCATACCTCACCCAGCAATGGTCCCGACCGGAAACCAGGACGGGGCCACGGAGTGAGGGGCTACGTGACCAGTTAGGCTCCTGAGTCGCGATGCTCAGGAGTCCCCCTTGACGCTCAAACGGCCTTCGTACCTTGGCTCCGCTCGGGAAGAGACACGCGATGAACCAGGCTCGGTGGGGACCTAGCTGGGCGGCGTGCGTCTGGGTGTGACCCAGGCGCAGCCCCCGTGCCCAGCCCCCTCGTGCGGCACTCCCGAGGGGAGGTGTTACGATGAGGCTAGACACTGAGCTCTGGGCTCCCTGAGGTTGATGCGGCCCGGGGGCCACCTTCAGTTGTTTATCACCAGTGCGGAGCATAGTGCTACCGTATGCGTATGGGCATAGCCGCTCCTCGGCAGTGTCGTCAGCCAGCACGGAGCATGGTGCTTCCACTGGTACGTGGGAGGGGGCCCCCTCCGGGAGGAGCCCCCGGGGCGTGTACAGCCCCGCCCTGACACGTGGCTGGCACGGTAGGGCCTGGCGAGGTGTATCTAGGCACCCGTGAGCCAGCACGGGACTCATGTGGACCTACCTCTAGGCGGGTTGCGCCTGGCACTGGGCCTTATCTTGTGATGTGTCCCTGCAAATTTTGTTAGATGTCGGCACTCTACGTCCTCGGGTCCCGGCCCTCAAGCTGGTCTCAGCCGTTGCTGGTATGCCAGGTCGCGATGCCATGAACAAGGCCAGAGGGTGAGGGCTGGAGAGCTAGTAAGAGCCCTGAGTCGCGATGCTCAGGTGCCCCCCCTTTAACGTGCAAGTGGTCGGCATGGAGGAGAAGAGGTGCCATGGACCGGCATCAAATAATCAAGCATAGTGGGTCTAACGCATAATCGGAAATAAACGCAAATGGGATACATGCCACTGGGCCTAGCCCGAGCGGCTTGGGGATCATGCAGCCTGAGGGGCGCCCCCAACAAGGTAAGCTAACAACATGGAATAAAGGGATACACGCCGCAAGGACGGACCCACGCGGCCTGGGAATAATGCAGCCCTGGGGGCGCTCCCAGCTGGAAGTAAAACTCGAAAGATGTCACCTGATGATGTTGAGGACGAAGGGGTGTTGGTGTAGCAGGCTCGGTGGGTCGTGGGAGCCGATCCTCACGAGCCCCCAGGCCCAGGGGCCTCGGGAGGCTCCGGAGGCGCTGGCGGCTCCTCGTGGGCCATCTCCATCTCTGCCAGGGCTGCAGGATGCCTCGCCTCTCGTGCCTCCGTGATGCCCCTCATGAGGCGCTGGTACGCGCCAGCCGCGTTCGGCAAGCCGTAAGGCATGCGAACGTAGCTGTGGGGTGGACCTCCGCAGCGCCCCACTCGCGAGGGCCAGAGGCGCTCCAGAGAGGCGACTCGGTTGAGCCCTGGTATGTCGATGCAGACGCGTAGCCCACCATCCTCGCCTGGATGGGGGGCCACTGCTGGCAAGCGGCGGCCGCCTTTCATGACTCTTGACTCCTGTAGCTCCTGAATGGCCTTGCTGACGAACTCCTGAGGATCTAGATCTCCTTGACTTGCTCCTTCTCGAGGGAAACGTGCTTCAAAACATGCCTCCATGTGGTGCCCAAGCGCCTCCCTTGCGACCCTAGCTAGGTCGGTGGCCCTCCAGGGGAGAGCCCCCGAGCCTTGCCTGGGGAGGGCACCGGGCGCGCTTTCCTATGCGATGGAGGGAGGCTCCCCCTGGACAGGCGCGGGCCCAGAGGGGCCTGCCTCCTGAGTGGTCGGGCCGGACGATGTCTTCTTCTTCTTGGGGGTGGTCTCGGGAGGCCTCCTGCTTCCACGAAGTCGATGAGCTCGGTGCGGTAGTTGTCGCGTGCCCCGAAGGTGCAGGGAGGCGGACCTGCCCAATCGGGACCATGGAGCCGTCGGTGATACCGGAGAAGGGCTTGGTTGGCTGAAGCTGGCTGTAGGGCACTTCGAGGTTGTTGAACGTCTCCACGGACAGGACGTTGAGCCCTGCCCCTCCATCGATGAGAGTCTTGGTGACCACCACGTTGCTGAGATTGGGGAACAAAGCATCAGGAGGACTCCGGCTGTAGCCGCACACTTGAGCTGATCTGCTGAGCTGAACGTGATGGCGCACGCCAACCACCTGAGGGGGTGCGTGGCTTCGAGCCTGGGGAGGACTGCATTCACTTCGCGAGCGAACTGCTTGAAGATGCGCTGAGAGGCTAGGGCTTGTGCTCCGCCCAAGATACAGGCGATCGCGCGCGGCTCCTAGAAGCCCCCAGCCTCCTCGTCCTGGTGGCGGTCCTCGTTTCTCCTTGGTTGCGGCGGCAGCGGTGGGAGGCCTGCGTTGCCTTGCGGGCGATCCTCACGAGGCTGATCCCTCCAGTCTCCCTCGCGAGGCTGATCCCTCCATCCTCTCTCGCGAGGCGGGTCTTGCCAGCGATCCTCGCAAGGTTGGTCGCGCCATCCTTGGCACGGCCCATGGTCTTCCTAGCGTCCTGCGTTTCTTCCTCCTCCTCGGCCGTAGCCCCGGTCACTGCGGTCGGGGCGACGGCTGATCCTTCCTTCTCGCACGGCTCGGATTTCTTGACATTCATTGGTGTTGTGGGTGTGGAGGTCGTGGTACACACAGTACTGGCTGCCCTTGGAGGGTTCGGGCTGATCTCCACCCCGCTTGGTGTCTGGTTCTGCCGCGAGCACCGCAGCCCCCTTGTGCTTCACGTCCTTGGCCTTGGGCTTCTTCTCTTCTGGGTCCGCGGCAGGTAGCTCGAGGAGGAAGAGACGCCCTTCCTCAGCCCTGGCGCACTTGTTTGCCAAATTGAACAGCTCCAAGGAAGTGCACAGGTCTTCATGCATCGCCAGCTCCTCCTTCATCTTGACGTCGTGCACGCCGTCGGAGAAGGCCGAGATGATGGCCTCCTCAGTCACCTTGGGAATCTTGAGGCATGCATTGTTGAAGCGCTGGATGTACTTCTGCAGGGTTTCCCCGGGCTGTTGCTTGATGTGGCGCATGTCGCTCACGGCCGGTGGCCGGTCGCGAGTGCCTTGGAAGTTGGCGATGAAGCGGGTGCGCATCTCCTCCCAGGAGGAGATTATGCCTGGAGCCAGGTGCGGGCCCTGTCCTTGAGTGCCATGGGGAACCAGTTCGCCATGACCTTCTCGTCTCCGTTGGCAGCTTCGATGCCTAGCTCGTAGAGCTGGAGAAACTCTGCAGGGTCAGCCGTGCCGTCGTAGCGAGGAGGCAGGTCTGGCTTGAACTTGTCGGGCCACGCTACGCTGTGTAGTTCGGTGGTGAAGGCGCGGCAGCCTGCTGTAGCCACGGGAGGCCTTGGGTGACGGAGAGCCTGGTCTTGCATGTCCCCACGCGCTGCAGCTAGGAGCAGCGCGGGGTCTTGACGCGCGGGAGCAGGAGCATGGTCGCGACGTGCTGGAGCAGGGAGCGCCCGGGCAGCTTCTTGCGAGCGAGGGACTTCCTGGCAGCCCTGCTCTTGCCGCGCTGGCGCCTGACGGAGCGGGTCCCGCCCAGGGGCCACGCGCCTTGGGGCCATGGCGTCTTATTGAGGAGGAGGCGACCGAGGCACCGCCGGAGCCTCGTCGCCCGCGCAGGGCGGGGTGCGGTGCAGTGGAACGGATGGCGCAGGAGAGCCCCCTACGGCGCGGACGAGCTCGGTGACGCGGTCGAGCCATTCTTCGTAGACGTCGTCGATGGGACGGTAGCACAGGAGATCATTTGGCGCGATGAGTGCAGCTCGACCCTCCATGGGCGCGCGGAGCGCGCGGGACAAAGAACCAGCTGGGGTGAGCAAGGGAGTTGCGGTGCGGCCGTCTTGCCGCACTGACGGATGCTGGGATGATGCTTGCCGCTCGTCCCCGCCGGGCCGGTGGCGGCGTTGATGGCAGGTGACAGGGAACGACATGGATGCCCGCTGACAGGGGCCATCTGGGCGACGCGGGAAGCGAGTGCGGCCCGGCGCTCGGCGCGGGCCCGATGAGCGTCAGACATGGGCGTGACGGTCGGAGGAGAACGGGGCGGTGGAAGACGAATTCCGGCGCACCCCTACCTGGCGCGCCAAATGTCGGATTTCGGGTTCCGGCAGACCCTTGAGGTTCGAACACTGGGGTGCGCACGGAGATTTTGCCCCCTACCTACCTGCACCCCTCCGCCATGCTAGGATCTAAACTAAGGAAAGAACAACACAAGAGACACAGGGTTTATACTGGTTCGGGCCACCGTTGTGGTGTAATACCCTACTCCAGTGTGTGATGTGGTGGATTGCCTCTTGGGCTGATGATGATGAACGATACAAGGGAGAACAGCCTCGCGAGGGTCTGTTCTTGGCTGGGGCGATGAACTGCTCGGAGGAGTTCAGTCACCTTTTTCTCTATCTCTCTCTTTTCTTTCCTCCAACTGACCGACCCTGATTTCGACCCCAGCTTGTTTCTGGGTTGGCTGATTCTCGATCCCCTCTACCCTAGGGGTGGCTAGTCCTATTTATAGAGGCCCTGGTCCTCTCCCCCAAATATTGAGCGGGAAGGGAGCCAACAATGGTGGGCTAATTTGAAGGGGGACAGCAAGTATCAGCTATCCTGACAAAAGCAGTCTTCGCCTGTGCAAAGCTCTGGTGATGACGCCGTCTTGGGCTCCACGGTGACCTCCGTCTCGTAGTCCTCCTGATCTTGGTCTCGTTGCACCGAAATGGCAACCTTTGCTTGATGCCTCGGTACTCCGCGGCTGCGCTTGCCCCCTTTGCACCAAAGAGGGAAGGAGGACGCTGCGCGGGCTGGCACCCGCCTGGCGCCCTGAGTCGTCATGGCTTGCGTCACGGGCACCTCGTGAGGTACCCCGCCTTGATCTCTCCGCCCCCTCGTGAGCCAGCCTGATGAGGCCGTGCCTGAGGAAGCTCCGCGTCGTCCGCCCCACGAGGCTTGGCCCCTCGCGAGGGTCTTGGGTTTGTGTTGGTGAAGATGGGCCATGCTGGGGCCCCCTTTGAGCCACGCCGCAGGCCGCAGGCAGGCAAGTCTGGGGACCCCCGTTCCCAAAACGCCGACAAATAGAACAATGCTAACAATGAGATGACTAGAAAATTAGATCATTCTTTATCGACATATGGCACTGGGCTGCCATGTTTCGTGCTCCTTCGTCGCAGTACTACTCCAGTGGAAAACTTGAGTATACCGCACGGTTCTTTGCTCCTCCTCGATTAGGTCGTCGGCGCATTTATACAAGCAGTCAGATCACAAGGCCCCGCCTTCCAGCAGTAATGAGCCGTCAAATCACAAAGGCCCTCGCCTCTCGTGAAACTGACCAAGCTAGACTGCCCTGTCCTCTAGCCTTTTAAAAAATGTATACTTTTGTACAACAGTAGTATCGATGGATTGCGCCATGGAGCAAAACTTGAAATTAAAAAAAGTGGTACATATAGAGAGCGCTCATCGCCAAATTATGCATATAGTACTATTAAAAAGGCTAGTCACAATAATGGTGTCCAGCACAACCCACCCCTCAAATAAAACTAAGAGGGTGCTTTGATACGTTTTAGTCCCATGACTAAAAGTAGTGGGACTAAAACATGCTAGCCTCACCCATGCTTGGATCCAAATACTAAAAAGGCTAAAATCAAGTTAATGAGCATTTATTATCCTCCAGACCCTCCAATCTAGAACTCGCCTGTGTTAAAGGAGAGGAGTTAAATGAGTAGAGAGAGAAGTAATCCACATTTTAGTAGGGGTACCCCTGACTAAAAAAATTTAGTCTCAAGACTAGTTTTAGCCCCTCTTTAGTCAGGGGTGCTTGGAACTTTAGCCTCTTAAAGAGACTATTTTTAGTCAGACTAAAATAAGTCCCTTGGATCCAAGCACCCTCTAAGCATCCTGGAATTTTTTGACAAAACTAAGCACCCTGAAATTCTTTGACAACTAAACTGCTGGCTATATGATGTTGGCCATATATATTGTACATATATAATGTGAAGAAATGAGTGGTAGTACTATACCAACTAAAAGATGAAATGTAAGAAATACTAGTATGTACGTACTGAAGAGTTAAAGTAACGATAAGAAACATAACATATTTCTGCTGGGGGCTCAGCACAACACACCCCTCAAATTAAATTAAGCACACCTAAAATTAAACTTTGCAACTATTCCAGTAGACACTGCATTAGAACCACCATGAGCAACGACACTGCCACCTTACTCGGAGTCCTTGTCCACGTCCTCGACTTCGTCCTTGTCCCTCTTCCTCTTGGCCAATACTTCTTTGCTTGAACCGCACACTTGGCTGTTGCTCTTCATCCAACCCTTGTAGATATTGAAGCAAAGGTAGCCATCCATTGCAGCATAGTGGATGTGGTCTATATCTAGTACATTCCACTGCCATGCATGACGATGAAATGTGTATGGAGGTTTCTCCAGTTTACCGTATGAAGGATGAACCATGGCTCCTGTCAGGGTCAGCATTGAAGGCTGACGAGAGGACACCAACCGATTCTTCTGGAGGTCGAAGGTGTTGCCTACAACAAGGCCTATCCGACGCAGGACTTCTTTGTCGTTACCAAAGTCTACAGTAACAAATTTGACTAGGTTGCTCTGGAGGAAGTCCTTAAAATCCTGGCACTCAACGTCAGCATGGCATATGTGGTAGACCAAGCATAAGTCATACACGCAAACCTGCATCACGGCGGGCTTCTTCCTCTCTTCGTCCTTTAGATCCTTCTCTGGTCCCAGGACTGTGGTGTGCTCAACATCTAGCCCAGCGACCTACTCATCATCTGAGTCTTCGAACATGCGTCTGAAGCGAGAAAGGCATCCTTTCACCGTCACGGAAGAACGGGTGTAGATGACGTCGAACTCATCGCCGGTGATGGTTCTAACCTTGTACTCACCGCCGATCGTGGAGATTTGGGACGCCATGGATTTGGGAGGAGGGTTAGGATTAGTGGAACTGCCGTAATGTGAATGGACGGGACGACTAGGAGCGAACCGCCGTAGTATTGAAGGACATGTGGGGACGAGTAGGAGCAAACTGCTAGCATGCGAACGGCACAGTAGTGGCTTTCCATTCTCCCATAGTCATGGGGCCCCACCTGTCCAACAGTAACTCGCTGTCAAATCACACAGCCCTACGTTTGCAGCAGCCTACTCCCACGTCTTCTCGCGTCTCTGTCGAACCGACTAGGTGAACTGCCCCACTGCCTACCGCGCAGGAAAAGCCCCGCCCTCGACTTTTAAATAGTATACAATATACTAATTTTGTATCCATGGATTGCACCCGCGCCATGGAGCAAAGCGTCTAAAAAACGGTGGTACACATGTACGGAGTATACAGCACGCTCGTCGCGTTCGCGTCGCACCCAGACGGTCGGTCGATCTGGCACGCTGCTCTCCGAATGGAACGCGCGTCATATTGCGTTTGCACACACATGTGGGACGGCAATTGAGAACCGACCATAGGCACACTCCCCGGCCCCGCAAGTCGGGTGACTTAATAGAAGAGGGAGACGAGCGATAGTACTAGAGAAGTGTTGTACTACATTGGTGCCTGGACGATCCCTACAAGACACAGAAGATTAGTTCGTCCATGCATGTGACCAGACTCCAGCAGACACACCTGGATTGGCTATCGTCTGCATATCGTGCAGGCTGTGTTGTACATGGCTGTAGTTGTGGTGGGAAATCTAACAAAAGGTTTCTTGTCATCTCGCAAAATTAGGTGTCATGTGCTTCGGATCACTGCGAGGGTTAAACAGCGACAACTGAGTTGGGCTAGTCATTGGGGGCACATGCACGAACAGTGACTACTCGGCTGCCATCTAGGTCAAACCGGCTATATTAATTAGGACATCTATTGACGGACCCCTTTTCTACGAGTTTATCTTTAATTTGAGCTTTGTTCCTTGTCTAGTTTGTCCGTCGGGATTCATGTTGTCTCCTTTGGGCAGTGAGGTTATGATTTCTTGTCATGTGGCATTTTTCGTGTTATATGTTATAATCCGGCGCTTCAGATCAAAATGACGATAACTGCGCCTCTGGGCCACGTGCATGAGGAGGTGGTTTTGCAATGGAGCAGATCAGAAGAGGGAGAGGCGAGACGGTGGTGTTGGAATGGAGATGATGGAGAGGAGAGGAGGTGGTTTTGCAGTGGAGAAGATCAGAAGAGGGAGAGGCGAGACGGTGGTTTTGGAATGGAGAAGAGGGAGAGGAGCGTGCGGCAGCAATTTAGGATTGGACGAGAGGGCCGGCGCGCTGTGACTGGATCAAAATCAAAATCAATTTACCCTTCAATTAAGAAAGCGACCCCACATTAACTAGTCTCCATTTTATTCTGGGTCATAATTGACCATGATTTTCGCACATAAAATATATGTTATAAGTTGCAAAAATAATATAAATTGAAAGTACATTCAGGTACGAACCAAATGATACAATTTTTGGTGACATGCATTCACATTTTGCTTGTCAAATACAGTACGTGGTCAAAAAAATACAATGCGTGGTCAAACTTTGACCCAAAATACGCAAAATAACAAAAAAATAGTTCCAAGACCAGTGTCGCTCTTCCACTCTTCTCCTCTTAAACCACCGCCGCTCCTCTCCTATTCCAATCTAAATGCAGCACCGCTCCTCTCCTGTTCCAATCTAAATGCAGCACCGCTCCTCTCCTCTTCCATTTCAAAACCACCGCCCCTCCTCTCCTGTTCCAGTCCAAAACCAGCGTCGCTCCTCTCCCGTTCTAATCCAAAACCAGCGCTGCTCCTCTCCTCTTCCATTCAAAAACCACCGCCGACGAGTGAAGGTGTTGTGGAGAAGTAGATCGGTGGAGGAGTACAACCGATATGTGAGGATCGCAGATGGCGACCCTGTGAAGCTAGCTAGGATGTTGGAGATACAGTCTTGGTTTCACAACAAGGACCAACTAGCGGCAACGGCGACATCCATGGCCAAATATCTGCAACAGAGCGAAAAGGCGGCGATACTCCCGGAGGGAGTCGCGCCAGAGTACATAGAGCTACTCCTCTGGGCCATGGAGCAAACAGATTCACCGAATCCGATCGTGAGGGAGCGGTGGTGGGAGTATCGATCCCAGATGGAGCATCCACCAGAGATTGAAGGATCGAGCATCTACAGGGTGCCGTTTGTGAGGGTGTCCTGTCAGAGCGAGCCGGTGGAGTCTTCCTCGACCGAACCCAACTGCAAGAGGAGAAAAGCAGTTGGCCCGACGATGCTTCCCCGTCATCGTCTCCCTCGCCGTTCACATCGTCTCACGGGGCAGTTGTCTGCCGCCGAGGAATAGGAGGGGGCTGCCCCCCCCCCCAGCCCAATAGTCGGGTAGGTTGTGAATTGTGAGGAGGAGCTTAGGATTGTCAGTATTTGCAGGTTGTGAATTGTGTTTTGTGTTGTGTATTTTGAGAGTACTTTCAGATATGAATGTTTTTTGAATATTAGATTTGCAGTATTGAGCATATGAAGTATTTTATGAATTCTAGAGACCTATTTTTAGCACTTAAAAAATGTAGTTTCATAGGAGTATAAAAGTGCAGACAATGTGATTCTCAGAGAAGAAACTGCAAGTTTCAGTTTCAGATAAGAAACTGCAAGTTCAGTTTCAGATAAGAAACTGCAACTTTTAGAGGTAGAGCATTTATATTAACACGGCCTTTTCAAACAGGGTTAACATCATGTTGGAAGTTTTATTCATGGTCGAAAATGGAACTACCTGCCAGTTAACATCATGCTGATCAACATTCATGCATAGCACATCTTCATATGATGCACAGTCAAAATGCCCACACAATGTCGAGTGTGCGACACACAGAGAAAACGAGGGACGAAGTTTTGGCAAGTGTTGGACGTGGTTTTGGGCTGCCCCGTCTAGGCTTTCATTTTTAACATGCGCAGCCCACGACCTCGGATGGGAGGTCCATAGGCATGTTGGTATTTTCTTAGGGCCGTCATATATCGACCGGCCTATGAACCTCCCATCCGAGGTTTTATTTTTGGCAGCCCAATTTATGTATTTTTTTGAAGAAAACGCAGAGGTCTGTTTTATTTTTCTATATAAGAATAGGAACGCCAGGTCCAACTTATGTTTTCCTTCTAACTATATTATATATATTTAAATTATTTTATATGTTATTATATATTATTTTTATTGTCAACATATATTTAACAGATACTTACATATGTAAGAAAACAATATCCCACATCTTATTAACTTATAAAAATAATTTCTTAACAAATAAAATCCTGGATTGTTTTGGCACGAAAATCCTAGTGATTGTGTACAAAAGCTTGGTAAGATTTAAGGACGAATGTAATAATATCACTTATTATTTAAATATATTTATAACAAAATGCTCAGCCCCTTTTTATTTTTTGATAACATTGCTGGCCCAACCCAACATTATAATTAGAATCAGCCCAACAAAATCGTGTATTTTGAGAAAGTGCAAATGGCTTGTAATTTTTTTAGGAAATAAAATAAATGGGTCGCATGGACGCTACATTATTTGTTCACCCAGCCCAGCTAATGGTTGTAATTCAAAAAAAAATGATCAAATTGACTGTAAATTCTACCGTGCAAAAAAAGACTGTAAATTCAGAAAAATGGGTTGAATATGTGCCACATTTTTGGAGGCTGAAATGTGGGCCAATAGGTCGAAGCCAACGCAAGTCGTTGTCAATTTAGTCAACAAATGATTCTGACATGTTAGTCGTTGGATTTACATCCAACGAGCGGTATCCATCTTCAATCTCTCGTCTTCTTCCTCCAGCACCGCCGGGACCACCTCCCGCCTCCTGCTGCTAGCAGCTCTGCTTAGCACGCTTCGCTATGGAGCGCTACTCCACCGTTGGCTAGGCCATCCCTCCACCCCTCCACACCTCTTGTTCTTCTCCACCGATTGCCAAACCACACCGCACTAGAACCAGTTAACCCTCGTACACCTCTCCGTTTGCGACTCTACTCCCGCGTCTTCCCATCTCCGGCTTGTTGCTATCCGGAGCCTCGCCGTCGTCCACCACCTTGGATGCGCTCGGCGCGGCATGGTTAACATGGTCAACGAACGACACCATCGGAAGTAGACTGTGCGTGGAGAGGCTAACAGCTGGGTCCACGATCGCACACAAGGAAATGCCTTCTTATTATGCGCAAAATAATGATTCCTCCACTTGACATCGCGAAAATAACGTGCCCCCCGCTGACATGTCGGACCCACCAGCTATCTTCGCACGCAAGGAAGTGCCTCCTTATTACGCACAAAAAAAATAAATATTCCCCCTGCCAGCTGGAACCCAGCATAGTGGGACGCTAACTTGTGGGCCTACCAAGTTGACGGGGACGGAGGGCTTTGTCAACTTAGTCAATATGAATGATTCTAGCTCCTGTTACCGTATGATGTTCATCCAACGGCTGTAGTGCTTCTTCAACCTCTGGTCTTCTTGCTCCAGCCGCCCAAACCAGCGCCTGTCGTGTCGCGTGCTCCTGCCTCCCGTGGCTGGCTGTGATACCGCGGAGGCCTCACCGCCCCCTACTACTACCACCGCTGGCCGGGCCATCCCTCTACTCACCCACACCCCCTCTTATTCTGCGGCGACAGCAGCCTCACACTGCAGCCGAACCAGTGAACCCTCGTACTCCTCTTCGCGTGGGCATCCACTGCTGCGTCTTCCCCGGCTCCGAGTCGTCCCCTTCCTAGTCCTCGCTGTCGCCCACCGCCGTGGTGCTCTTGTCGCTGCGTGGTCAACGTGGTCAAGGAATGACTTCCATCGGACGTGGACTGTACGTGGAGAGGCTGACAGCTGGGTCCACGGCCGCAACAAGGAAGTGCCTCCTTATTATGCGCAAAATAATGATTCCTCCACCTGACAGCGGGGACCCACCAGACGGGCCACCGTATGTCGCAAAAAAAACGTTTCGCCCTGACTGCTAGGACCCACCAGCTACATCTTCGCACGCAAGGAAGTGCGTCTGGGCAAAAATATGATTCACCCCCCTGACTTCTGGGACCCACCAGCTACATCTTCGCACGCAAGGAAGTGCATCCGGGCAAAAAAACAATTCGCCCCCTGACTGCTGGGACCCACCAGCTACATCTTCGCACGCAAGGAAGTGCCTGACAGTCGGGACCCACCAGGTCGAAGCGTACGAAGCGTTGTCATTCTGGTTGCAAACGTGTACGTACATATATACTGGTGGATGTAGAGGCGCGCACGTGTCGTAGTAGAGGCGCGTACATGTCGTCGTAGAGGCATGCATGTAGCATGTACACGTACGTACAGCGGCCAGGGTGCAAGAAAGAAAATACGGCCACGTATGCGTACATACAGGCGGGGTCTCGAATGCCTACTCGCGCATACGTACGGTCAGGGCTCGTGTACATGACTGGGTCGGAACGGAGAAACAGCGTCGTCGTCGTGTTCATGGGGAGGCAACAGAACGCGTCGTGTTCATGGGGAGGCAACGGAATGTGTCGTATTCATCGGGAGGCAACGGAACGCGTGGGAGCCAACCGGTTGGGTCGGAACGGAATGCGTAGTCGTGTTCATCGGGAGGGCTTGGACGGAACAGGCGATGGAAACGAGGCCTGGCGTACCGCAAAACGGAGGATACAGACCTCCTACGTTCGGAACGGGGTCCTGTTGATCGGGAGGGGTGTGGCATACCGCAAAATGGAGGAAACGGACCTCCTACGGTCGAAACGGGGGTCCTGATGATCGGGAGGGGTGTGCTGCTACCTCTTGAGCTTGCGTTGGATTTCCCCGAAGAGGAAAGGATGATGCAGCAGAGTAGTGTAAGTATTTCCCTCAGTTTTTGAGAACCAAGGTATCAATCCAGTAGGAGGCCACGCTCAAGTCCCTTGTACCTGCACAAAACGATAGCTACTCGCAACCAACGCGATTAGGGGTTGTCAATCCCTTCAAGGTCACTTACGAGAGCGAGATCTGATAGATATAATATTTTTGGTATTTTTGGTATAGAGATGCAAAGTGAAAAGTAAAAGGCAAAGTAAAAAAGCAAAGCAAGATTAAAGTGATGGAGATTGATATGATGAGAATAGACCCGAGGGCCATAGGTTTCACTAGTGGCTTCTCTCAAGAGCAGAAGTATTCTACGGTGGGTGAACAAATTACTGTTGAGCAATTGACATAATTGAGCATAGTTATGAGAATATCTAGGCATGATCATGTATATAGGCATCACGTCCGTGACAAGTAGACCGAAACGATTCTGCATCTACTACTATTACTCCACTCATCGACCGCTATCCAGCATGCATCTAGAGTATTAAGTTAAAAACAAAGCAACGCTTTAAGCAAGATGACATGATGTAGAGAGATAAATGCATGCAATATGAAATAAACCCCATCTTGTTATCCTCGATAGCAACGATGCAATACGTGCCTTGCTGCCCCTTCTGTCACTGGGAAAGGACACCGCAAGATCGAACCCAAAGCTAAGCACTTCTCCCATGGCAAGAACTACCAATCTAGTTGGCCAAACCAAACGAATAATTCGAAGAGACTTGCAAAGATAACCAATCATACATAAAAGAATTCAGAGAAGATTCAAATATTATTCATAGATAGACTTGATCATAAACCCACAATTCATCGGTCTCAACAAACACACCGCAAAAAGAAGAAGATTACATCGAATAGATCTCCACAAGAGAGGGGGAGAACTTTGTATTGAGATCCATAAAGAGAGAAGAAGCCATCTAGCTAATAACTATGGACCCGAAGGTCTGAGGTAAACTACTCACACTTCATCGGAGAGGCTATGGTGATGTAGAAGCCCTCTGTGATGACGGCCCTCTCCGGCGGAGCTCCGGAACAGGCCCCAAGATGGGATCTCGTGGATACAGAAAGTTGCGGCGGTGGAATTAGGTTTTTGGCTCCGTCCCTATTCGTTTGGGGGTACATAGGTATATATAGGAGGAAGAAGTATGTCGGTGGAGCTTCGGTGGGCCCACGAGGGTGGGGGCGCGCCTGAGGGTATAGGGCGCACCCCCCTACCTCGTGCCCACCTCGAAGCTTCCTTGGCGTAGGGTCCAAGTCTCCTAGGTCATATTCGGGAAGAAAATCACGTTCCAGAAAGGTTTATTCTGTTTGGACTCCGTTTGATATTCTGTTTCTTCGAAACACTGAAATAGCCAAAAAAACAGCAATTCTGGGCTAGGCCTCCGGTTAATAGGTTAGTCCCAAAAATAATATAAAAGTGGAAAGTAAAGCCCAATATAGTCCAAAACAGTAGATAATATAGCATGGAGCAATCAAAAATTATAGATACGTTGGAGACGTATCAGGCATCCCCAAGCTTAATTCCTGCTCGTCCTCGAGTAGGTAAATGATAAAAAGAGAATTTTTGATGCGGAGTGCTACTTGGCATAATTTCAATGCAAATCTTCTTAATTGTGGTATGAATATTCAGATTCGAAAGATTCAAGACAAAAGTTTATATTGACATAAAATAATAATACTTCAAGCATACTAACAAAGCAATTATGTCTTCTCAAAATAACATGGCCAAAGAAAGTTATCCCTACAAAATCATATTCTGGCTATGCTCTATCTTCACCACACAAAGTATTTAAATTATGCACAGCCCCGATGACAAGCCAAGCAATTGTTTCATACACTAACTTTTTCAAAACTTTTTCAATATTCACGCAATACATGAGCGTGAGCCATGGATATAACACTATATGTGGAATAGAATGGTGGTTGTGGAGAAGACAAAAAGAGGGGAAGATAGTCTCACATCAACTAGGCGTATCAACGGGCTATGGAGATGCCCATCAATAGATATCAATGTGAGTGAGTAGGGATTGCCATGCAATGGATGCACTAGAGCTATAAGTATATGAAAGCTCATCAAAAGAAACTAAGTGGGTGTGCATCCAACTTGCTTACTCACGAAGACCTAGGGCATTTTGAGGAAGCCCATCATTGGAATATACAAGCCAAGTTCTATAATGTAAAATTCCCACTAGTATATGAAAGTGACATAACGAGATATTCTCTATCATGAAGATCATGGTGCTACTTTGAAGCACAAGTGTGGTAAAAGGATAGTAACATTGTCCCTTCTCTCTTTTTCTCTCATTTTTTTATTTGGGCCTTCTCTTTTTTTTGGCCTCTTTTTTTCTTTTTTTTATTTTTCGTCCGGAGTATCATCCCGACTTATGGGGGAATCATAGTCTCCATCATTCTTTCCTCACTTGGGACAATGCTCTAAAAATGATGATCATCACACTTTTATTTTTCTTACAACTCAACAACTCGATACTTAGAACAAAATATGACTCTAAATGAATGCCTCCGGCGGTGTACCGGGATATGCAATGAATCAAGAGTGACATGTATGAAATAATTATGAACGGTGGCTTTGCCACAAATACGATGTCAACTACATGATCATGCTAGCAATATGACAATGATGGAGCGTGCCATAATAAATGGAACAGTGGAAAGTTGCATGTCAATATATCTTGGAATGGCTATGGAAATGCCATGATAGGTAGGTATGGTGGCTGTTTTGAGGAAGGTATATGGTAGGTGTATGATACCGGCGAAAAGTGTGCGGTATTAGAGAGGCTAGCAATGGTGGAAGGATGGGAGAAGTGTTATAATCCATGGACTCAACATTAGTCATAAAGAACTCATATACTTATTGCAAAAATCTAGAAGTTATCAAAGCAAAGTATTACGCGCATGCTCCTAGGGGGATAGATTGGTAGGAAAAGACCATCGCTCGTCCCCGACCGCCACTCATAAGGAAGACAATCAATAAATAAATCATGCTCCGACTTCATCACATAACGGTTCACCATACGTGCATTCTACGGGAATCACACACTTTAACACAAGTATTCTTTAAATTCACAACTACTCAACTAGCGTGACTCTAATATTATCACCTCCATATCTCAAAACAATTATAATGCTTCAATCTTTTCTTAGTATTCAATGAACTCAAAAGAAAGTTTCACAAATCTTGAATACCAAGCATATTATTATTAAGCAAATTACCATGCTATTAAGAGACTCTCAAAATAATTTAAGTGAAGCATGAGAGATCAATAGTTTCTTTAAAACAAATCCACCACCGTGCTCTTAAAAGATCTAAGTGAAGCACATAGAGCAAAATTATAACGCTCAAAAGATATAAGTGAAGCACATAGAGGAAAACTACATAGCTCAAAAGATATAAGTGAAGCACATAGAGTATTCTATCAAACTCTAATTCATGTATGGCTCTCTCAAAAGGTGTGTACAGCAAGGATTATTGTGGCACACTAAGACACAAATACACAAATAATACAAGATGCTCCAAGCAAAACACATATCATGTTGTTGAATAAAAATATAGCTCCAAGTAAATTACCGATGGAAGTGGAGGAAAGAGGGGATGCCTTCCGGGGCATCCCCAAGCTTTGACCTTTTGGTGTCCCTGGATTATCTTGGGGGTGCCATGGGCATCCCCGAGCTTAGGCTCTTGCCACTCCTTGTTCCATAATCCATCAAAAGAATTCACCCAAAACTTGAAAACTTCACAACACAAAACTCAATAGAAATCTCGTGAGCTCCGTTAGAGAAAGAAAACAAAAGACCACTTCAAGGTACTGTAATGAACTAATTATTTATTTATATTGGTGTTAAACCTACTGTATTCCAACTTCTCTATGGATTATAAACTATTTTACTAACCATAGATTCATCAAAATAAGCAAACAACACACGAAAAACAAAATCTGTCAAAAACAGAACAGTCTGTAGTAATCTGCAACTAACGCAAACTTCTGGAACCCAAAAATTCTAAACTAAATTTCTGGACGTGAGGAATTTATCCGTTAATCATCTGCAAAAAGAATTAACTAAATAGCACTTTCCAAATAAAAATTACAGCAGTTCTCATGAGAGCTAAAGTTTCTGTTTTTACAGCAAGTTCAACAAGACTTTCCCCAAGTCTTCCCAACGGTTCTACTTGGCACAAACACTAATTAAACACAAAAAACACAACCAAAACAGAGTCTAGATAATTTATTTATTACTAAACAGGAGCAAAACACAAAAAACTAAAAATAAAATTGGGTTGCCTCCCAACAAGCGCTATCGTTTAACGCCCCTAGCTAGGCATAAAAGCGAGGATAGATCTAGGTATTGCCATCTTTGGTAGGCAATCCATAAGTGGCTCTCATGATAGTTTCATATGGTAATTTTATTTTCTTTCTTGGAAAGTGTTCCATGCCCTTTTTTAATGGAAATTGAAATCTAATATTCCCTTCCTTCATATCAATAATCGCACCAACCGTTCTAAGGAAAGGTCTACCAAGAATAATAGGGCAAGAAGGATTGCAATCTATATCAAGAACAATGAAATCTATGGGCACATAATTCCTATTTGCAACAATAAGAACATCATTAATTCTTCCCATAGATTTCTTAATAGTGGAATCCGCAAGATGCAAGTTTAGAGAGCAATCGTCAAAATTGCGGAAATCTAGCAAATCACACAAAGTTTTGGGGATAGTGGAAACACTAGCACCCAAATCACACAAAGCATAAAACTCATGATCTTTAATTTTAATTTTAATAGTTGGTTCCCACTCATCATAGAGTTTTCTAGGGATAGAAACTTTCAACTCAAGTTTTTCTTCATAAGATTGCATCAAGGCATCAACAATATGTTCGGTAAAGGCTTTCTTTTGACTATAAACATGTGGAGAATTTAGCACGGATTGCAACAAGGAAATACAATCAATTAAAGATCAACTTTCATAATTAAATTCCTTGAAATCCAATATAGTTGGTTTAGCAACATCTAGATTTTTATTTCTTTCAATCCCACTTTCATCAATTTCATCATAAAGATCTAAATACTACGAATTTTTAGAACACCTTCTAGGTAAAGTAAGATCATATTCAGTTTCATCAAGATTCATATTGCAAAACAAAGATTTGATAGGAGTCACATCAATAACTTTTAGATCTTCATCTTGATTTTCATAAGAATTGGAAGAACACGCTTTAATAAAGGCATCTTTGGAAGCACGCATCCTAGCGGTTCTTTCCTTGCACTCATCAATGGAAATTCTCATGGCTTTGAGAGACTCATTGATATCATGCTTAGGAGGAATAGATCTAAGCTTTAAAGAATCAACCTCAAGAGAAATTCTATCAATGTTCCTAGCCAAATCATCAACTTTAAGCAATTTCTCTTCAAGCAAAGCATTAAAATTCTTTTGTGAATTCATAAACTCTTTAACACTATTCTCAAATTCAAAGGGCATCTTATTATAATTTCCATTAGAGTTGTTGTAGGAATTCCCATAATTATTAGAAGGATTACTAGGATATGGCCTGGGATTAAAATTCCCTCTATAAGAGTTGTTACCAAAATTATTCCTACCAACAAAATTCACATCCATAGATTCATTGTTATTCTCAATCAAAGTAGACAAAGGCATATCATTAGGATCAGAAGAAACACTCTTAGTAGCAAATAATTTCATAAGTTCATCCATCTTTCCACTCAACACATTGATTTCTTCTATCGCATGCACTTTTTTATTAGAATATCTTTCAGTATGCCACTGAGAATAATTAACCATAATATTATCTAGGAGTTTAGTAGCATCTCCTAAAGTGAATTTCATAAAAGTGCCTCCCACGGCCGAATCTAAAAGATTGCTAGAAGCAAAATTCAATCCGGCATAAAAATTTTGTATAATCATCCACAAATTCAAACCATGAGTAGGGCAATTACGTATCATTAATTTCATTCTCTCCCAAGCTTGTGCAACATGTTCATGATCAAGTTGCTTAAAGTTCATAATATCGTTTCTAAGAGAGATGATCTTAGCGGGAGGGAAATACTTAGAGATAAAAGCATCTTTGCACTTGTTCCAAGAATCAATACTATTTTTAGGCAAAGACAAAAACCAACCTTTAGCACGATCTCTAAGCAAAAAAGGAAATAGCTTCAATTTAACGACATCATTATCGACATCTTTTTTTATTTTGCATATCACATAAATCAACAAAGCTATTCAGATGAGTAGCGGCATATTCACTAGGAAGGACGGCGAATTGATCTTTCATAACAAGATTCAACAAAGCAGTATTGATTTCACAAGATTCGGTATTGGCAAGAGGAGCAATCGGAGTGCTAAGGAAATCATTATTATTGGTATTGGTGAAGTCACACAATTTGGTAGTATCTTGAGCCATCGCGACAAACAAGCAATCCAACACACGAGCAAACAAAAAGGCAAGCGAGAAAAAGGCGAACGGAAAAGAGAGGCGGAGAAGGAGAAGGAGATTGGGAAAGAGAGGGCGAATAAAACGGCAAGGGTGAAGTGGGGGAGAGGAAAACGAGAGGCAAATGGCAAATAATGTAATGCGAGAGATATGGATTGTGATGGGTACTTGGTGTGTTGACTTTTTGCGTAGACTCCCCGGCAACGGCGCCAGAAATTCTTCCTGCTACCTCTTGAGCTTGCGTTGGATTTCCCCGAAGAGGAAAGGATGATGCAGTAGAGTAGCATAAGTATTTCCCTCAGTTTTTGAGAACCAAGGTATCAATCCAGTAGGAGGCCACGCTCAAGTCCCTCGTACCTGCACAAAATGATAGCTACTCGCAACCAACGCGATTAGGGGTTGTCAATCCCTTCACGGTCACTTACAAGAGTGAGATCTGATAGATATAATATTTTTGGTATTTTTGGTATAGAGATGCAAAGTGAAACGTAAAAGTCAAAGTAAAAAAGCAAAGCAAGATTAAAGTGATGGAGATTGATATGATGAGAATAGACCCGGGGGGGCATAGGTTTCACTAGTGGCTTCTCTCAAGAGCAGAAGTATTCTACGGTGGGTGAACAAATTACTGTTGAGCAATTGACAGAATTGAGCATAGTTATGAGAATATCTAGCATGATCATGTATATAGGCATCACGTCCATGACAAGTAGACCAAAACGATTCTGCATCTACTACTATTACTCCACTCATCGACCGCTATCCAGCATGCATCTAGAGTATTAAGTTAAAAACAGAGTAATGCTTTAAGCAAGATGACATGATGTAGAGAGATAAATTCATGCAATATGAAATAAACCCCATCTTGTTATCCTCGATGGTAACGATGCAATATGTGCCTTGCTGCCCCTTCTGTCACTGGGAAAGGACAGTGCAAGATCGAACCCAAAGCTAAGCACTTCTCCCATGGCAAGAACTACCAATCTAGTTGGCCAAACCAAACGGATAATTCGAAGAGACTCGCAAAGATAACCAATCATATATAAAAGAATTCAGAGAAGATTCAAATATTATTCATAGATAGACTTGATCATAAACCCACAATTCATTGGTCTCAACAAACACACCGCAAAAAGAAGAAGATTTCATCGAATAGATCTCCACAAGAGAGGGGGAGAACTTTGTATTGAGATCCAAAAAGAGAGAAGAAGCCATCTAGCTAATAACTATGGACCCGAAGGTCTGAGGTAAACTACTCACACATCATCGGAGAGACTATGGTGATGTAGAAGCCCTCCGTGATGACGGCCCTCTCCGGTGGAGCTCCGGAACAGGCCCCAAGATGGGATCTCGTGGATACAGAAAGTTGCGGCGGTGGAATTAGGTTTTTGGCTCCGTCCCCGTTCGTTTGGGGGTACGTAGGTATATATAGGAGGAAGAAGTACGTCGGTGGAGCTTCGGTGGGCCCACGAGGGTGGGGGCGCGCCTGGGGGTATAGGGCGCGCCCCCTACCTCGTGCCCACCTCGAAGCTTCCTTGGCGTAGGGTCCAAGTCTCCTGGGTCATATTCGGGAAGAAAATCACGTTCCAGAAAGGTTTATTCCGTTTGGACTCCGTTTGATATTCCGTTTCTTCGAAACACTGAAATAGGTAAAAAATAGCAATTCTGGGCTGGGCCTCCGGTTAATAGGTTAGTCCCAAAAATAATATAAAAGTGGAAAATAAAGCCCAATATAGTCGAAAACAGTAGATACTATAGCATGGAGCAATCAAAAATTATAGATACGTTGGAGATGTATCATGTGGCGTACCGCAAAACGGACGAAACGGACCTCCTACGGTCGAAACGGGGGTCCTGTTGATCGGGAGGGGTGTGGCGTACCACAAAACGGACGAAACGGACCTCCTACGGTCGAAACGGGGGTTCTATTCATCAGGAGGGGTGTGGCGTACCACAAAACAGGACTCCACTGGATACTATTCATCTCCACCGTCAACCTTCTCCAGCCTCCACGGGCTACCGTCGACCTCCTCCAGCCTCCACGGGCTCCTGTTGATCCAGCCTCCACCACGCTCTACTCCACCGGCTACTGTTCAACCACCCCTCCATGAGAACCCCTCCACCGTCTACTGTTCATCCAGCCCTCCACACCACGGGGTCCTGTTCATCCAGAGGCAACGCCAGCGCTCACTGTTCATCCACCCCCCCCGGCAACGCTCACTGTTCATCCAATCAATCGGCTTCAGTTAGCAGCAGTAGCGAAGGAATCGCTCGATCGGGTTCAGTTAACAGCCATCGATCGATCGCTCGGGTTCAGTAACGCGTAGCCTGCAGTGCAATTGCTCGGGTTCAGTTAGAGCCCAATGCCTCGCTCGGGTTCAGTTAGAGCCAACGCCTCGAACACACGCGCATACATGTATGAGAGAAATGTGCATCGCTTGGCCCCCGACCTCCCACCATAATCGGGAACTCCCCGAAATTTTCCTCCCCCTCGCTTCTACCATGGTTTTTCCGTCATGGACGGCCCAAACAATGTCATGCAGCTGCGTCTCGGCCCGCCCAGGACAAAAAGCCCATTTTCTGTCATGATTTTTTGTCATAGAAGTAGGAGCCCACCACATCTATGATGATACCAGGTTTTGTCACAATTATCGCCATAGAAGTGTCATATGTATGAGAGAGAAAAAAATTTGTTCGGCCCAAAATGTCACGGATGTGTCTTTTTTTTGTAGTGTGACCTCTCTCATCCACGGCTTCGGACCAGGATCCTTGCATCCCGTCCTCTCGCTTCATCCCCGTCGTCGTCCACCTTGTTGGTGCCGCTCCTACGACCGTCTCGTCCATCGCGCCAGGATATTTCCCCCGCCGCCACCGTCTACCCTCCTAGATCTGCTTCCACGTAGCCGACAGCCATCGCTACCACAGCACCGTCAAATTCTCTCTAGATGCATACACGGCGCCGCACCAGAGGCGGTACTCTTTTGTATCTGCTCAACTTATTTATCGCAGTAAGAAAATAGATCGCCACTGCTTTACTCTGATTTCTTATCCATCACTTACTTGTTAGTTGAAAGTAAACATTGGTTGCGAAGTTGCCTTTGTCCGGTTTACACCTTCAGATCCGCCATGGCATGCTCAACACAATACTCGCAATGCTTATGGTTTTCCCCCTTTATATTCCACACTAGTTAAATGACAGTAGACTAAATTTCAAAATTGAGTTAGTCGATTTTTGAGAGCTCACCGGAGTTCACCGGTGTTGTGACAGCCTGATTTTTGCCCTCTCTTATTTGCCTGATTTTCATTTGGATTTATTACGAAAGTTGGGGTTTGAATCTTTTCATATGGACTTAGACACTTGGGTACCCTTGGCTTTCACCCAAGTGCATCATTCCCTTCTCTAATCATCATTCCCCTTCTGATCCATCTCAAAATAATCTTGGGAATATTTTTCTTAAATGAAAAATATTCATTGTTCTTCTCTAAAACCCTAGCTAGTTCAATGGGTTCCAAAGCAACCCTCATTTTTCTTGTCCACAAAAATCTGAGAAAATTCCCAAATATTCTTTGAACCCTAAGGCACCTTCCTGAGAAAAAATATTTCATCACTTTTTGGAATATTTTTGCTACAGAAAATATTTTCTGTTCTGGACAGAAATGGTGGTTTCTATAGCAACTACCATTTTAATTGCTCCCTTGTGCCTGAATTTTCTTATGCATCATCACCTTAGTAGATGCTGGCTAGCCTCCAAAGCACAGCCCCCAACTCCTAGCCATTTGACCTCAGTAACATCTCAAAGTTACTGACCAGAAACTTACCTGGCGTGTAAAATCTTCTCTACTGCATCTGGAGCCAAACCAAAGCGTGGTTACATTCAAAACTACCACGAACAACATGGCAGACATGAAGTTTGGGCTTAGGTCGGCATGAGGTCAGAGTTCACGCGGTGACCGCGTTCGTCCAGGCGTGTTGGCATGCGGCCGACGCGCTCTGTGATGCGCCCGAACCTCTGTTGGTCGCGTGCTCGCTTCCCCGCCTGCCTAAGCATGCCAAACTTCACCACCATCCTCGTCTCAACGCCATTAAATCCCCCCTGGCGCTCGCCGACGCCGGAGCTCGCCGCAGCGAGCACGGGCACGGTCTGGCCAGCCCAACAGTACGGTGCGCACTGTGCTCGTCGCCTTCTCCCCATTCCTATGCTCGTCCCCGTTCGCCAACAGTCACGCGTGAGCTGCGTCGCCTTCTCCCCCTCTCACGGACGCCGCTCGTCGCCGGGCGCCGTGGACAGGTGTCCACCGGCGGAGCCCGAAACCCCCTCTCCGCTCGCCTATAAATGGAGCCACCCCTAGCCTCCTCGAGCACCATCCACCACTCACACACACCCCACAAGCGCGTAGGAAACTGTAGCCCGGCCGGGCAGGCCGCGGGCCGCCATCCTCCAGATCGAGCTCGCCGGCGATCCCCTCTGGTTGCCGAAGTAGCTCCAGCCCCTCCCAGGCCAGGGCGATCCTTCCAGGGCCTCTGCTTCTCTCCGGTGAAGCCATCCTGTCCCCCTGGAGCCCCTGAAGTTGCCCCTGCTCGCCGTCTTCCTCATCTCCAGCGATGACCGCCCTCTGCCTATGCTTGCGAGGTCGATTCCGACGCCGTCCGACCGCCCTAGCTACACTACGGGTACGGGCAGGTGCGCCTACATCCCCTTTCTCGATCCCTCCCTCTCGTTTTGGCCAAGGATCCCTCGTCGCCGGCGAGAGCTCCGGTGAAGCCGCGACACCCCTCTATTTCCTTCTCCCCTCCTTCTCACCTAACTAGCAGGGCCCGCTAGTCAGCCATTCTGTACGCGCGTGAAGCGGTACGAGTGGTTGTGCCCTGAGGCTTTACGCCTTCGACGTCACCCCCCTAGTCTGTTTATCTAAATTCAAATTCAATTCAATTCCAGAGAGCTTCAAACAGCTATAACTCTTTAACCATAAGTCCAAATGAATTGATTCTTTTTGCATTATGTTCTTTGCAAAGAAATCTAGCAGCTCACCAATGAGATTTTTCTGAGCTTTCTAGAATTTCTGGTGATTTTCAGAAGAGTTCTTGATATTTTTCTTCTTGTGTTTAAAATTATTTTCAGAGGGTGAGGCTTGTCTTGAGGATCACCAGAAGGCTTGTGAACCTCATCTGCACTAAGGCAAGCCACAGCAACATTTTCATGGTGCCATTTCAATATTGATGATTTTCTTACTTGAATGAAATGATTAATCCATGCATTTAAATAAGTATTATGTTATTTATATTATGTTAAGTGTGTGTTAGTATTATGCTTGATTTACAGAACCTTGAAACTAGCTTAGTTGGTAAAGAAGCTAAGATCTAATTATGGTAATGATAAAATGATTTGTTATGCATATGAGTAATTGCTTAAAGTTATTTTCTTGCATAAATAAGATAGTTAAATTTGCTAGAAAGTATCATTTTAAGTGCTTGTTTAGCCATTTTACTTAAGTTACAGACTGTTTGAACCTAACTTGGTTGGCAAAGAGAATAGGATTTGCTTGCGGTGATAATAAAATCTTTGCTATGAATATGAGAAATTAATCGAAGTTATTTTCTTGCATGAGAAAATGATAATACTTGCCGCAAAATATATTGTTAAAGTGAGAGTTACCCTGACCAGGAAAGTAATATAAGTTGTTGATGCTTATGCTTAGTGTGAATATGGTTGACATCAGTCATTGTCGTTAATATGTGATGCATGTGTAGTATTGCATTTCATGGCATGCTATGACACCGGTCGTCTTCATTTTAAGTTGAACCTGAATATAACTCAACTTGAATATATCGTTGACTGGGTCATGGTGCTGTTGAATTGAGATTTTCCCAGTGCAACCACATTTGCCTTTGTGGGAAGGCCTTGATTCGGTCCATTGACATGCCTCTGTTTGGTGCCTCCAACTAGGGAAGGTTATCGGCATGCTTACCCTGGCCCGATAAGCAGGCATAACCTTGTGTGCCCGTTGTTGAGATTATGGTACCGGGCCCCCGAGTGGGATCGTTTTGGCCACGACGGTGGTCGTTGTGTCTTTGGTAGACACAGGGCCACCCAGGACTAGCCCGTTGGGGATTGGGTCGGAGTGGCCGGGAGAGTGTCATGGCAATGGAAGGGTTTTGTCGGAATGTCGTTGGTCCACCCGAATGGGAGTGCGAGGCCATGGGTTCCGTGGTGTGGGTACAGTGTGCTACCTTTACAGGGTGTATAATCTATCGGTAGCCGAGTCCACGGTCATGGACACCTCGTAGTAGGTCCCACCATGAGTCAACGTTTAATAAACCTGCACACTAAGTTATGAACTTTGCACTGATGATGATGGCGGAAAGGCCATCGAGATGTTTGAGACCCAATATGGGTCGTGGTTGTGATCATCGTAAGGGTCATGAGTTACTCTGGTCAAGACCATGATGGTGGTTTGGTTGTGATCGCCGTAAGGATCACGAGTTACTCTGGTTAAGACCACGATGGTGGTTTGCTTGTGATCGCTGTAAGGATCACGAGTTACTCTGGTTAAGACCATGATGGTGGTTTGTTTGTGATCCAAGAACGATCACGGTTGGTAAGTCGGTCCCGAGGGACGTCTATCCCAAGAGCATGAGCACAGCATGTTGGAACATTATTGCACTATTAATTGGTTAAATATCATGATATTGTTTGTCATTATGATTATGCCTGTTGTGAGCTTGCAAGTACATTCAATGTACTGACCTAGCGTGTCATGCCAGATTTCAGGAAAGTCGCGTTGGAAAGGAGCGCTGCTCGAGTCTAGATCGTGTCCACACTAGTGTCCCTGTACTATGGAGTTTCCGCTATGACGTTATTCCGCTGCCGCGTAGTTGTATGATCAAGGCCCCTTTATGTCCACTAAATAATGTACATATTGTTGAGCCGCACCATGCGTGCTGCTCGGCCTCGACATCTGTTGTAATATAAACTCTGATCCGCTAGCATAAATAAAGCGGTTGTTTTTCTGTACCAAGATGTTGTGTGTTGCCAGAAGACATGGTCTCTGGGCTGGCAATGCAGGGTAAACCGGTCGCTCTGATTCGGGGTGCCACAACGCTTGGTATAAGAGCCGCGCTGACTGTAGGCCACGCTAGACTACGACGTGTTAACTGGACGTTAGATACGAGTTTAAGTTGAGTGTTGGTAGCAATTGTAGCTGGTTGTTGCATTGCATGCACTTCATTTATATTTTTATGCTAACCTGCTAATGGTTGTGAGTGTAGATGGCTCCGGTGCCGTATCCACGCCAGTTGCAGCTGATGCCGTACACGTCACCGCACCTCCTTCACAACGTGTGGCGTCGGCTGTACCCCCTCAGAGACGATCCATTCTATCGTGTGTACCGGGAGCGTCTAGTTTATTCCGTGTATGAGTATCACGCAGTGGTTACTCCGCGCACTAGTTCCGATTCCGGCTCTTACACTCGTACTTCTTGGAGCGGTTACGCCTCTACCGCTTCTCAAGCTGTCCAGTTTGCTGCATTCGAGGTCCTTGTTGAGCTTCGCTACAACGAGGTCCGAATGCAAAACCACCCAGGTTTCTTTTACTACCCTTCTCTGCACGACAATGGTCGTGTCCGTTTCCAGATCATTGATCCGGAGTTTGATAGTGCTGCTAGCCAACTTGCTCGTTATGTCACTGCTAGCTTGTGACGCCCCAAGCCCGGAGCTTCAGACGCCTTCCATGTTGTTCGAGTTTCGTCGTGTGAGTTGTTGGTTTGTTGCATTCATCTTTGCATATTTTGCATTGCATCATGTCATCATGTATCATATCATTAGTTCTTTTGCAACTCAACTAAATAAATCGTATGGATCTTCGGTCCATTTAAATCGAGGGATATTCACAATGGTGATTTCTCTTTAGAACTTATACTCCCAATATTATTAGGGAGCTATAATATATATTCCATTCTTATGGAATCAACCAAACACAATTACATCTTTCTCTTGCCACCAAATTCCCCTTCAATTTGAAACCCTATCACTAGCTTCTTTCTTTCAAATACAACCATCCATTGCAGGTGACATTTTTATATCGCATAAAAATGTTCACTTTTCTCTATAAATCATACCCCGTGCATACCACCTCCGTGTCAAATTTCAGCTCATTTGGGTTTGGTTTGGTTGGATTCAAAAATAGCTCAAGTTTGAATCTAATTCAAACTTGAATTATTTTTCTATCTCTAAAATAATGCCAAACCGTTTTATTCTATTTGTGCAAAGTTCCGACGTTCCAAGAATATTTTATTTTCTGAATTATTCTTTCCCTAACCTCCCTCTTTCTTTTTCTTCCCCTTAATTGTTTTCTGCTAAAGAAAATAGGAAGAGGAGAGAGAGATAGCTCCTGCCAAGCTGGCCCAACCATCCCCGCGGCCCATCTAGGTCGAGCCAGCCTGCTTAAGGCCCACCTGCGGCCTGACCTAGCCGGCCCAAGGCACAGTTGCTACACCCTCTCTCTCCCTCGATCCCCTCCTCCTCACGCCGCCAGGGAGATACCCAACCCCCATCCCTCTCCTCTCGATCCCCTCCTCCTCGTTCCTACTCCCGCTGCCTCACACACCCTGCACCGCATCGCCAGGGAGAGGAGTTCCCCAGATCGCGCGCGCCCCTCTCTTCCATCGCCCCCGCTGCCTCCATCCTCGCGTCGCCTCTCTCCCCTTCCTCCCGTCGCCGTCTTTGGCTGGAGCAGGAGCTCCCTGCTGTCGCTCCGGCCGGCGGAGTCCAAGCCCCCGAGCAGCACCGTGCCCTCGTCACGTTCCCCTCTCCCTCCTCCTTCGTCAGCCTCGTCGCCGGCCGACCGAACCGGCAGGAGTTCCCTGCCGCACGCGTCCCTGACGAGCGCGTTAGCCAGCGCCCGACGCCATCGACCTCGAGCTCCTGTGCCCTGCCTTGTCCGCGCGCCTCTGGCGAAGCTCCGGGAGCAGCCATGGATGCCGTCCGCCGACTACAGCTCGAAGCTCTAGCGCGCCCAAGCCTCGGAGGCGACCAGATCAACCTCCCCAAGCTCCTTCGCGCCTTGCTACCGCTGTCCTTCTGCAGCGCCGCCGTCCGCGTCCGCAGGAGGCCGCCGCTCGCCTCGCCCCTCTACTGCCGGCGACCGAGGCCGCTGGGGCATGCCCGCAGTCACCCAGCGCCGCCTTGCGCCGCTCCTCTTCCTCGGGTGACCCAAGGCCCCTTGTGCTGTTTTGTGTTGGACGTCAAGGCCACCAAGTTCGACTACGGGTATTCAGTACCATTCGGATACCGCCAATTTCGACTACCGCACCGTTACGCCAAGTTCATCTACGAAACGTGTACATCTACTCCGTCAAGACCCGGACCGGCAAGTACCTCAACGTCATGTGTACAACGACCATCGCCGAAGACCCGGATAGCAAAACGTCAAGTACCTATGACCGAAGAACGCCATGTACCTCTTCGAAAAACAAACATGTACCACTACGTCCGAAGACCTCGAAACCGTCAAGTCCGGCAACGATTGTGCACAACTACCGACGACGTGCATGTTGCCAAGTACCCTATCCGGATCGTCATGTTCCACTATCGTCGCCGAGATCGCGAGAACCTCTACTGTCGACCCTAGAGCGTGCGAGAACGTCTACTTCCACTACTACTGTCGCGAGAACCGCTACTTCCCACGACGACCCCATGAACAACTACTTCCCCTTCGACACGTGTACCCCTACCGCCGAACGAGAACCGCCCCCTTTGCATGCTCTGAAGGTATAACCTCGAGACGACGTCCGTGAACGAATGCTTGCGATGTTTGAGATGCTCGGGTTTTGCACCGTGTCCAAATTGTCACTCGTTTCCTTGTCGCCAACTCGTGGGACACCTGGTAACCGGGATCACCCCACCATCTTTTGCACACTCCCGCCACACTTTCTTTGCACTGGGATCTCAATCGAGTTACCGGAACCGGAACGTTGCCGTGGTACCGTTTCGTTATCGTTGTCGTGGCTCCCCTTTTCATTTCCGCCACGATGACGAATGCTTCTTAATTTGCTCTTGTCAACTTTTATTAAAATTGCATAAAACTTGTCCATGTCATCCGCATCATAATAACAACAATTAAAATGTTTAAATTGTTGTTTGCTTTTAAATTAATAAGGCATATGGGGATTTACCGGATTTGTTGTTTGTTATATCTGGCCCCATTTAAAATTGTTTAGATAGATAATTCCCTTATGCTTCACCTCTTGTCATGCTAACAACTTTTAATCTTGTTGGGTACATAAACGAGAGAGAACTAAATAAGTCATGTGGTGTTTTCTTCAATATGCAACTCCGTTGCATAATGAGCTCCACTTAATTTGTAGGATTGTTTGTGCACTTTGCCATGCCATGCCTCATTAAACTAGACATGCATCATACTTGTTTGCGCATCATGCCATGTTTATGTGGTGGTTGTTTACTTTGTTGTTTGCTTTCTTTCCGGTGTTGCTTCTTCGGGTTAGTTCCGATAACGTCACATTTGTGAGGATCCGTTCGACTTCGTCCGTTTGTCTTCTTCGTGGACTCGCTCTTCTTCCTTGCGGGATCTCAGGCAAGATGACCATACCCTCGAAATCACTTCTATCTTTTCTTACTAGTTGCTCGCTCTTTTGCTATGCCTATGCTGCGATAACCACCACTTTCTTATCATGCCTCCCATATTGTTGAACCAAGACTCTAACCCACCTTGTCCTAGGAAACCGTTGTTTGGCTATGTTACCGCTTTGCTCAGCCCCTCTTATAGCGTTGTTAGTTGCAGGTGAAGATTGAAGTTTGTTCCTTGTTGGAACATGGAGATGTTGTTCCTTGTTGGAACATGTTTACTTGTTGGGATATCATAATATCTCTTATAATTAATGCATCTATATACTTGGTAAAGGGTGGAAGGCTTGGCCTTATGCCTGGTGTTTTGTTCCACTATTGCCGCCCTAGTTTCCGTCATATCGGTGTTATGTTCCCTGATTTTGCGTTCCTTACGCGGTTGGGTAATAATGGGAACCCCTTGACAGTTCGCCTTGAATAAAACTCTTCCAGCAATGCCCAACATTGGTTTTACCATTTGCCACCTAGCCTCTTATTCCCTTGGGTTCCGCGGACTCAAGGGTCATCTTTATTTAACCCCCGGGCCAGTGCTCCTCTGAGTGTTGGTCCACCTCGTCAGCCGCCGGTGGCTACCAGGGGCAACTCTGGGCTGGCCTATCGGAAGTTTAGACAATCTGAGTGTGCCCTGAGAACGAGATATGTGCAGCTCCTATCGGGATTTGTCGGCACATTCGGGCGGTGTTGCTGGATTTGTTTTATCATTGTCGATATGTCTTGTAACCGGGATTCCGAGTCTGATCGGGTCTTCCCGCTAGAAGGAATATCCTTTGTTGACCGTGAGAGCTTGTGATGGGCTAAGTTGGGACACCACTGCATGGTTATGAACTTTCGAAAGTCGTGCCCGCGGTTATGGGCAGATGGGAATTTGTTAATGTCCGGTTGTAGAAAACCTGAAGTTGACCTTAATTAAAATACATCAACCGCGTGGGTAACCGTGATGGTCTCTTTCCGGCGGAGTCCGGGAAGTGAACACGGTGTTGGAGTTATGCTTGACGTAGGTTGCTCTAGGATCACTTCTTGATCATACTTGTTCGACTGTGCTTTTGCCATCTCTTCTCTCTCTCTTTTGCGAATAGGTTAGCCACCATATATGCTAGTCGCTTGTTGCAGCTCCACCTCATACCTTTACCTTACCCATAAGCTTAAATAGTCTTGATCGCGAGGGTGCGAGATTGCTGAGTCCCCGTGACTCACAGTTACTTCCAAAACCAGTTTGCAGGTGCCGTTGAACCGTGCAGGTGACGCAACCAAGCTCAAGGAGGAGCTTGATGAAGATCTTGTCCTTTGTGTTGTTTCGTTCTAGTTGATCAGTAGTGGAGCCCAGTCGGGGCGATCGGGGATCTGTGTAGCATTTGGGGTAGTCTTCTTTTATTTTGGCTCCTTAGTCGGGCCTTGATTGTATTTGGATGATGTAATGCTTTATTCATGTAATTGTGTGAAGTGGCGAGTGTAAGCCAACTATGTATCTCTGTCCCTTATATATTACATGGGTTGTGTGAAGATTACCTCACTTGCGACATTGCTTTCAATGCGGTTATGCCTCTAAGTTATGCGGTTATGCCGACTCGGGGACGCTTCGTATGTCATGTGCACTGCCTTGTACATGATGGTGTTGTACGATCGAGCCCGTGTAGGCCCCACCACGAAAACTTCGGACGAAATATCTATCATATGTTTGTTCCGGCTTATTCTGCAAGCCAATCCTTTGTTTTGTTTTAAGTTGTGGTATTCGAGTTGCTTCAATGGCAAATGTTGATTCCATACCTTTCCCCAAATGGTGTTCTCATACTTCGATGTGAATACTAATCCTTCTCGATCATCGAGTTTGTCATTTCAATTTCTTGTCAACCGGTGTGCTTCTCTTCAAGTGGATCCGATCATTTCAACATCCGCAAAATCCAATCTCAGTTTTTCATCAACGTTGTTTGTTTCATCCATCTCCAAGTTGCCTTTGTTTTTTTTCCCGCCCACCCACCCTTTTTCTTCAAGGTATCCGATATCTTAATCAAGTATCCTTTTATTCTTGTGAAGTCTCTCCATCCTTTTCCGTCTATGTTCTTACCCGGTGTTTCTCATGAAGATTTTAACGGAGCTTCTAGTTCACCATTATTCATTCTTTTCTTCTCCGGTGGAACCAAGTCAAGCTTTGTGGATCATATCCTTTTTTCCTCGTTTCAAATGTTTTCTCATGCCGTTGCACCTCATAATCATCCAGTTCTCATTATTCAATTGTTCCGGTGCCCTGAAGATACCTCAGAAGGCTCGTCTTGTCATTCAAGATCCGTTCAACCTATCTCGAGGTTGTTATCTTATTCAAGCATTTTAATTCAACCGGTGCAATCTCTCTTTTCAAGTAATCATTTCAACGGTGTTTCTTTTGAGTGGGCCCTAACCCACAGGTCTTTTCCCAGGATCTTACCTGACTCTTCTAATTTTTTCCGGAGTTATTTTCAAATCTTCTAAAGTTGACGTAAGAATGAATTGTCATTAGTCATATGTATTTAATCAAGATCTTTCAAATTCTTTTCATCATTGGCTCAACTTTTCCATTCTTCATTCCGGTGTGCCTTAATAATTCTTGGTGGTGTTTCTCGTCGTCATTTGAAGACCGAAGAAGAGTTTTTTCCTCCTTATCTTATTCATTCTCTCAGAGATGCGTGATTCTAGCTTGTTGACATCCTCTCATAATTGTTTTTGATCGTCAGAATTCTTTTCAGCTATCCGGAGAAATTCAAGATTCTGTTAAGTTTGATTATCCGGAGCCCATCATCGAAGATTTATTCATTCCAGCTTTCAGCTCTCATACTCTAAATCTTACCGGTGCATCATTCAAGTATTCTCTTATCAGCTCGTGATCTCTTCGTTCTCATGTATCTAAATTCTCTCAAGCATCTTCGTTCATTTGCTTAATTCTTCCCGGTGTTTCTTTATCTTCCCTTCGGTCATTTCCAATTCTTACGGTGGCTATTCAGGATTTTTCTTCCTTGCTATAACATCTAGTTATTCGTTGCCAAACCTAACGGTGGTTGGTGCAAGAGTTCTCGTCATTCGTTATCGTATATATTCGTTTGTCCTTCCAAATCCTACCGGTAACTTGTTGAAGACGTTCTCAAGTTATGCTATATCTATCTTAATCCTTTTTACGGGGATAAGTAGTGTGCCAAATCCATTGTTTATCATCAATTTAATTGATGAAGGATAAGCATAATGTAATTCTTATTCTTGTTTCATCGAGTGAACTCAATTTCCTATTCCAGAGGCTCATCAAATTCCCGATTTGAATTATTTCATCTTCTATTTTTCCCGGAGGTCCAACCTCATCTAAACGGTACAAGGATTCACCTTGTGTTTTCAACTTCTCTTTCCTTCCGTTTGATCATTCTTTTGCTTAACGGAGTTCTTCATGAAGGTTCTACACGATGGTTCATAAAGGATTTAATTCCTTCTCGAAGTGTTCATCGACATTCTTTTCTAAGAAGCTCAAGTTTTCTTCATCTTGCAATCCGGAGTGCAATTCTTTCTTCTGTATCATTGGAGGTGGTATAAAGTCATTCTTGATAATTTGAGTTCATGCTTCATGATTCACATATTGTTAAGAATGCGATATTTTAAATCCATCAATCTCGTCATTTGAGTTATCTTGGGTTATATTTCACCTAAATCTTTCCCTAGGATTTTACTATTAATGGTGATAATATATGATCCAAGTTCTTCATCTATCCTCCTGGTGAAATAATTCTCTCGTCTCATCGGTCATACCAATCCAATCTTTTTCTGCGAGTGGCAGGTTGTCACCTCATAATTTGAGATGTATTCCATAAGACCATATTAAGCTTACTCTTTTTTTCGTTGTTGGTTTTCTAAGAACTCCTTTCGACCCTTCTCCAAAAGATGCCTTTTAAGCTATGTTGTGACAGAAGTCGGCATTTTCTTCTCCATTCTTCTCTTTTAATTATCTATATTCTATTCTTTCGTTCCGGAGGCATTGTGACGTTGATCTTCTCAACCCATCATCTTGTTTGTCAAAGATCATGTTCTTTACATGATTGTCCATTTAACCGGAGTGTTGTGTCCTCTGCTCAAGTTCTTTTCATCTTGCAAAGTCTTCCATCCCTTCTCAACCGGAATGCTGCCCAAAGTGTTCTTCTTTGCTAACGGAGTGTTTTCAACTTCGTTCATCTCCGTTGTATTCTTTTCTCGAAATGGCTTAACCTTTTCAAGGTTCTTTGGTCTCACTCGTTTGTCAAAGAAGCAACTTAGCTTTACCTCTTCTCTTTCTCTTCCATTTTCCCTCCGGTGCCATTCTAGATCTCGGGACGAGATCCTCTCGTAGTGGTGGAGTGTTGTGACGCCCCAAGCCCGGAGCTTCAGACGCCTTCCATGTTGTTCGAGTTTCACCGTGTGAGTTGTTGGTTTGTTGCATTCATCTTTGCATATTTTGCATTGCATTATGTCATCATGTATCATATCATTAGTTCTTTTGCAACTCAACTAAATAAATCGTATGGATCTTCGGTCCATTTAAATCGAGGGATATTCACAATGGTGATTTCTCTTTAGAACTTATACTCCCAATATTATTAGGGAGCTGTAATCAATATTCCATTCTTATGGAATCAACCAAACATAATTACATCTTTCTCTTGCCACCAAATTCCCCTTCAATTTGAAACCCTATCACTAGCTTCTTTCTTTCAAATACAACCATCCATTGCAGGTGACATTTTTATATCGCATAAAAATGTTCACTTTTCTCTATAAATCATACCCCGTGCATACCACCTCCGTGTCAAATTTCAGCTCATTTGGGTTTGGTTTGTTTGGATTCAAAAATGGCTCAAGTTTGAATCTAATTCAAACTTGAATTATTTTTCTATCTCTAAAATAATGCCAAACTATTTTATTCTATTTGTGCAAAGTTCCGATGTTCCAAGAATATTTTATTTTCTGAATTATTCTTTCCCTAACCTCCCTCTTTCTTTTTCTTCCCCTTAATTGTTTTCTGCTAAAGAAAATAGGAAGAGGAGAGAGAGATAGCTCCTGCCAAGCTGGCCCAACCATCCCCGCGGCCCATCTAGATCGAGCCAGCCTGCTTAAGGCCCACCTGCAGCCTAACCTAGCCGGCCGAAGGCACAGTCGCTACACCATCTCTCTCCCTCGATCCCCTCCTCCTCACGCCGCCAGGGAGATACCCGACCCCCATCCCTCTCCTCCCGATCCCCTCCTCCTTGTTCCTACTCCCGCCGCCTCACACACCCTGCACCGCATCGCCAGGGAGAGGAGCTCCCCAGATCGCGCGCGCCCCTCTCTTCCATCGCCCCCGCTCGTCACGTTCCCCTATCCCTCCTCTTTCGTCAGCCTCGTCACAGGCCGACCGAACCGGCAGGAGTTCCCTGCCACACGCGTCCTTGACGAGCACGTTGGCCAGCGCCCGACGCCATCAACCTCGAGCTCCTGTGCCCTGCCTTGTCCGTGCGCCTTTGGCGAAGCTCTGGGAGCAGCCATGGATGTCGTCTGCCGCCTACAGCTCGAAGCTTTGGCGCGCCCAAGCCTCGGAGGCGACCAGATCGACCTTCCCAAGCTCCTTCGTGCCTTGCTGCCGCTGTCCTTCTGCAGCGCTGCCGTCCGCGTCCGCAGGAGGCCGCCGCTCGCCTCGCCCCTCTGCTGCCGACGACCGAGGCCGCTGGGGCATGCCCGCAGTCACCCAGCACCGCCTTGCGCCGCTCCTCTTCATCGCGTGACCTGAGGCCCCTTGTGCTGTTTTGTGTTGGACGTCAAGGCCACCAAGTTCGACTACGGGTATTCGCCAAGTACCATTCGGATATCGCCAATTTCGACTACCGCATGGTTACGCCAAGTTCATCTACGAAACGTGTACATCTACTCCGTCAAGACCCGGACCGACAAGTACCCCAACGTCATGTGTACAACGATCGTCTCCGAAGACCCGGATAGCAAAACATCAAGTACCTATGACCGAAGAGCGCCATGTACCTCTCCGAAAAACGAACATGTACCACTACGTCCGAAGACCTCGAAACCGTCAAGTCCGACAACGATTGTGCACAACTACCGACGACGTGCATGTTGCCAAGTACCCTATACGGATCGTCATGTTCCACTACCATCACCGAGATCGCGAGAACCTCTACTGTCGACCCTAGAGCGTGCGAGAACGTCTACTTCCACTACTACCGTCGCGAGAACCGCTACTTCCCACGACGACCCCGTGAACAACTACTTCCCCTTCGACACGTGTACCCCTACCGCCGAATGAGAACCGCCCCCTTTGCATGCTCTGAAGGTATAACCTCGAGACGATGTCCATGAACGAATGCTTGCGATGTTTGAGATGCTCGGGTTTTGCACCGTGTCCAAATTGTCACTCGTTTCCTTGTCGCCAACTCGTGGGACACCCGGTAACCGGGATCACCCCACCATCTTTTGCACGCTCCCGCCACACTTTCTTTGCACTGGGATCTCAATCGAGTTACCGGAACCGGAACATTGCCGTGGCACCGTTTTGTTATCGTTGTCGTGGCTCCCCTTTTCATTTCCGCCACGATGACGAATGCTTCTTAATTTGTTCTTGTCAACTTTTCTTAAAATTGCATAAAACTTGTCCATGTCATCTGCATCATAATAACAACAATTAAAATGTTTAAATTGTTGTTTGCTTTTAAATTAATAAGGCATATGGGGATTTACCGGATTTGTTGTTTGTTATATCTGGCCCCATTTAAAATTGTTTAGATAGATAATTCCCTTATGCTTCACCTCTTGCCATGCTAACAACTATTAATCTTGTTGGGTACATAAATGAGAGAGAACTAAATAAGTCATGTGGTGTTTTCTTCAATATGCAACTCCGTTGCATAATGAGCTCCACTTAATTTGTAGGATTGTTTGTGCACTTTGCCATGCCATGCCTCATTAAACTAGACATGCATCATACTTGTTTGCGCATCATGCCATGTTTATGTGGTGGTTGTTTGCTTTGTTGTTTGCTTTCTTTCCGGTGTTGCTTCTTCGGGTTAGTTCCGATAACGTCACATTTGTGAGGATCCGTTCGACTTCGTCCATTTGTCTTCTTCGTGGACTCGCTCTTCTTCCTTGCGGGATCTCAGGCAAGATGACCATACCCTCGAAATCACTTCTATCTTTGCTTGCTACTTGCTCGCTCTTTTGCTATGCCTATGCTGCGATACCAACCACTTTCTTATCATGCCTCCCATATTGTTGAACCAAGCCTCTAACCCACCTTGTCCTATCAAACCGTTATTTGGCTATGTTACTGCTTTGCTCAGCCCCTCTTATAGCATTGTTAGTTGCAGGTGAAGATTGAAGTTTGTTCCTTGTTGGAACATGGAGATGTTGTTCCTTGTTGGAACATGTTTACTTGTTGGGATATCATAATATCTCTTATTTAATTAATGCATCTATATACTTGGTAAAGGGTGGAAGGCTTGGCCTTATGCCTGGTGTTTTGTTCCACTCTTGCCGCCCTAGTTTCCGTCATATCGGTGTTATGTTCCCGGATTTTGCGTTCCTTATGCGGTTGGGTAATAATGGGAACCCCTTGACAGTTCGCCTTGAATAAAACTCTTCCGGCAATGCCCAACATTGGTTTTACCATTTGCCACCTAGCCTCTTATTCCCTTGGGTTCCGCGGACTCAAGGGTCATCTTTATTTAACCCCCGGGCCAGTGCTCCTCTGAGTGTTGGTCCACCTCGTCAGCCGCCGGTGGCCACCAGGGGCAACTCTGGGCTGGCCTACCGGAAGTTTAGACAATCTGAGTGTGCCCTGAGAATGAGATATGTGCATCTCCTATCGGGATTTGTCGGCACATTCGGGCGGTGTTGCTGGATTTGTTTTATCATTGTCGATATGTCTTGTAACCGGGATTCCGAGTCTGATCGGGTCTTCCCGCTAGAAGGAATATCCTTTGTTGACCGTGAGAGCTTGTGATGGGCTAAGTTGGGACACCACTGCATGGTTATGAACTTTCGAAAGCCGTGCCCGCGGTTATGGGCAGATGGGAATTTGTTAATGTCCGGTTGTAGAAAACCTGAAGTTGACCTTAATTAAAATACATCAACCGCGTGTGTAACCGTGATGGTCTCTTTCCGGCGGAGTCCGGGAAGTGAACACGGTGTTGGAGTTATGCTTGACGTAGGTTGCTCTAGGATCACTTCTTGATCATACTTGTTCGACTGTTCTTTTGCCATCTCTTCTCTCTCTCTTTTGCGAATAGGTTAGCCACCATATATGCTAGTCGCTTGTTGCAGCTCCACCTCATACCTTTACCTTACCCATAAGCTTAAATAGTCTTGATCGCGAGGGTGCGAGATTGCTAAGTCCCCGTGACTCACAGTTACTTCCAAAACCAGTTTGCAGGTGTCGTTGAACCATGCAGGTGACGCAACCAACCTCAAGGAGGAGCTCGATGAAGATCTTGTCCTTTGTGTTGTTTCGTTCTAGTTGATCAGTAGTGGAGCCCAGTCGGGACGATCGGGGATCTGTGTAGCATTTGGGGTAGTCTTCTTTTATTTTGGCTCCGTAGTCGGGCCTTGATTGTATTTGGATGATGTAATGCTTTATTCATGTAATTGTGTGAAGTGGCGAGTGTAAGCCAACTATGTATCTCTGTCCCTTATATATTACATGGGTTGTGTGAAGATTACCTCACTTGCGACATTGCTTTTGATGCGGTTATGCCTCTAAGTCGTGCTTCGACACGTGGGAGATATAGCCGCATCGAGGGCGTTACATAGCTATCTTATGATCCACGAGCTGGCTCGAGAGCTGACTCGTGCCCATACTGCTTTAGCCGCTGCTTTGGTCACTACTAGATCTGCCACTACTCCATCTTCTCTGGGATTTACTCCGTATATTCCAGCCAGTTCTAGCTCCCCTGTTTCACCGGTTACTCCCTCGAGTAGCTCAGGCACTTCGACGGTGAACCCTCTCAGTACTCCTGCCGAGTGGGTTTCACTTTTCACTAATCGTTTAGCCCCGATGCTTCATCCTACCCCTGCCCCTAAGGGAGAGACCTCGAGGCAGCGTCATCGTGTTACCTTTAACCCGGAGTTTTCTGTTAACCTCGTCAGCTCAGGATTCGAGTCCGCTTCAGGGGAGGACACCGCAGCACCAGCATAGCAGTAGTACCTCGGAGTATTCGCAGTCATCCGGATAATGTACGGAGGTAGCTGTGACGCCCCGAGACCGATGCTCGAGAAGACTTCCATGTGTTCCGAGTTTCGCTGTGTGTTTCATTTGTGACCGCCCTTTTATTTGTGCATTGCATCATGTCATCATGTCATCATGTCATAAGTCTTTTGTATCTCACTAAATAAATTGCATGCATCTTCGGTCCATTTAAATCGAGGGAATTCACATGGTGATTCTCTTTATAACATATCCTCCCAATATTAGGGAGCTAAATAAAAACATTCCATTCGTTTGGATTTACCGTAACACTCGGTGCAAATAATTCCTCATGTCTATTCCTTTCGAGTTTGACCTTCAAACCTTGCCAATATCTCTCATCTCTTTTATCGAGGCTCCTCCAAAAACCTCAACATTTTTGGGACACTTCTGAAACCAAGCCCTAGTTCAAACTCATTTGAATTAAATTCAAATGAGTTTGAATTAAACTCTTCTATTTCGCATGAAACTTCTTTTCTTGAACTAAGTATAATTCTTAGACTCAGAAGGAGAAGTTTCAGCATTTTCTAAAAACCCCTAGCTATTTCTTTCCTTCCTTTTTCCTTCTGTCTACTTTTCTGTAAATGGGAAATAGCAAAGGTTGGCCTTTTGATCCGAAGCGGGAACTGGCCGGCCCATCTACAGGTCCAGCCGATCCCCCTCCTAATCCCTCTCTAAGGCCCTGGCCTTTTGCCTCTCCACTGGGCCGGCCCAAGGCTAAAGCCCACCCGACCATTTCTAACCCTAGCCGCCGGAGAGGCCTATGCTCGATCCCCTCTACATTCCTCCTCCAGCCGCCTCCTCACCCTCTCGCTCGATCCCATCCGCCCGCAGCCTCTCCTTCCCTCGACGCCCACTCTCTCCTCTTGTCTCGCTGCTCGCGCGACCAGGAAGGAACGCGCGCGCCCGATCCTTTTCTCTCCCTCTCCATCGCTTGGGCCGCCGAGCTCAACCAGGAAGACCAACCCCGCGCCGACGACCCTGCAAGCTGCTGCCGCACGCCAAGTCCCACGCCGCTGTCATCTTCACGACCTGCTTCGGTCCCTGCCGCGCCCCTGCATTGAGCAGCCAGAGCCGCTCATCGCCGGACCCTGTCCGCTGCTGCCTAGATCCGTGCGTTCGCCATCGTCGGCTACCTCGAGGAGCACCGCCGCCCCGCAGCATATCCTGCTCTCTCTCTGACCTTGGACAGGGACCCCGACGACCCCATGGATGGCTGGCTCCGCCAAGCATCCCGCTGCTTCATCACGGCCTTGCCTCTCCTCTCGTGCCCAACGCCGCAGGCGCACCAACGGCGCCTCCCTTGGCTGTCGTTGCCCGCTGTTGCGCTTCTCCTTCTCCCAGGTGTAGTCGCCGTCCAAGAGTAGCAGGCAACCGCAACGCCTTTTGCCTCCTCATTCGCGCTCTGCTCGTCCCAGACCTCCCCTGCAAGTGCGTGCCACCGTGCCGAGTACCTGCTCGTCTCCTCTGCTTCGCTTCAGCACGAGGATGAGCCCCTGCCTCTGCCTCCCGCCGAGTTCGGGTGGTCCTTGTTCAAGCCGCCTATGACCCGTGCTTCTCCGTGGCTTCGTGTTGGACTGTCAAGACCGTCAAGACCACAGGCGCCCGAACGACTACAAAGCTTTGCATCAAGTACCTCTACTGTCATCATCGGAATCCCATGAATGCCAAGTACCCCGACGCCTGACGCCAAGAACCACTACCATCGTCGAAGACCCATGTAACGCATGCGTCAAGTACCTCTTCGGAAGACCCGAACGTCTACGAACCGTGTACGACTACCGTCGACGGAGACCGCGAGTACAACTACTTCCCAATACGGCGCCAAGTTCCACCACCGATGCGCGTGTTGGATCCACCATGTACCGCACCGGAATGCCAAGTACATGGATATGCCAAGTTCCCCTCCGAACATGTACGAATACGCCCGGTGATGCGACAAGTACCCCGATAACGTGTACAACTACTCCGGCAAGATCGGACCGACAAGCATCCCGACGTCGTGTGAACCACTACCGTCACCTCGAAGACATTGGAGTCATCTAGTACCTCGCCGAACGAACGTGAACCACTACTTTCGCTACTATCGAACCCAATCCACTTCGAAAAAGGCATGCTTCGAAAGGTATAACCATTGACAGGACCGTCCGTGGACCGAATGCATGTTATGTGATACGAGATGAACCCCGTGTTTGCAGCGTGCCCGTTTGTTACGTGCACGACCCTCGGTTGCCATGCCGCCGACACATGGGACACCCAGTATCCGGGAGAGCCCCACCATCTTTTGCACGCTCCCGCCACACTTCTCTTTTGCATCGGTATCTCAATCGAGTTACTAGGAACCGGAACGTTGTCGGGGCACCGTTTCGTTATCGTCGCCGTGGCACCCCTTTTGTTTCCGCCACGATGACAAATGCTTCATAATATGCTCGTGTCAACATTTTTTTCTTAAACTTGCATAAAACTTGTTCATGTCATCCGCATCATGGTAACAACAATTAAAATGTTTAAAATTGTTGTTTGCTTTAAATTACTAATGCATATGGGGATTTACCGGGTTTGTTGTTTATTATATTCGGCCCCATTTAAATTGTTTAGATGGTATAATTTTGTTATGTTTCACCTCTTGACATGCTTAACAACATTTAATATTGATGAGTTCATAACCGGGAGAGAACTAAATAATTGTCGTGGTGTTTCGTCAATATGCAATGGAGTTGCATATTGAGATCCACATAATTTGTAGTATTGTTTGTGCACTTTATCGTGCCATGCATATTTAAAACCGGACATGCATCATACTTGGTTGTGCATCATGCCATGGTATGTGTTGGTTTTTTACTATGTTGTTTGCTTCTTTCCGGTGTTGCTTCTTCGGGTTAGTTCCGATAACGTCGCGTTTGTGAGGATTCGTTCGACTACGTCCGTTTGTCTTCTTCTTGGACTCGTTCTTCTTCCTTGCGGGATCTCAGGCAAGATGACCATACCCTCGAAATCACTTCTATCTTTGCTTGCTAGTTGCTCGCTCTTTTGCTATGCCTATGCTGCGATACCCACCACTTGCTTATCATGCCTCCCATATTGTTGAACCAAGCCTCTAACCCACCTTGTACTAGCAAACCGTTGTTTGGCTATGTTACCGCTTTGCTCAGCCCCTCTTATAGCGTTGTTAGTTGCAGGTGAAGATTGAAGTTTGTTCCTTGTTGGAACATGGAGATATTGTTCCTTGTTGGAACAGGTTTACTTGTTGGGATATCACAATACCGCTTATTTAATTAATGCATCTATATACTTGGTAAAGGGTGGAAGGCTCGGCCTTATGCCTGGTGTTTTGTTCCACTCTTACCGCCCCAGTTTCCGTCATATTGGTGTTATGTTCGCGGATTTTGCGTTCCTTACGCGGTTGGGTTATAATGGGAACCCCTTGACAGTTCGCCTTGAATAAAACTCCTCCAGCAATGCCCAACATTGGTTTTACCATTCGCCACCTAACCTTTTCTTTCCCTTGGGTTCTGCAGACTCAAGGGTCATCTTTATTTAAACCCCCACGGGCCAGTGCTCCTCTAAGTGTTGGTCCAAATAGAGCCACTTGCAGCGCCACCTCAGGGAAACTCGAGGGCTGGTTTTAATTGTACGTATTGCTCATCTGAGTGTGCCCTGAGAACGAGATATGTGCAGCTCCTATCGGGATTTGTCGGCACATTCGGGCGGTGTTGCTGGACTTGTTTTACCATTGTCGAGGATGTCTTGTAACCGGGATTCCGAGTCTGATCGGGTCTTCCCGCTAGAAGGAATATCCTTTGTTGACCGTGAGAGCTTGTGATGGGCTAAGTTGGGACACCCCTACAGGGATTTGAACTTTCGAAAGCCGTGCACGCGGTTATGGGCAGATGGGAATTTGCTAATGTCCGGTTGTAGAAAACCTGAAGTTGACCTTAATTAAAACACATCAACCGCGTGTGTAACCGTGATGGTCTCTTTCCGGCGGAGTCCGGGAAGTGAACACGGTGTTGGAGTTATGCTTGTCGTAGGTTGTTCTAGGATCACTTCTTGATCATACTTTTATCGACCGTGCTTTGCCTTCCCTTCTCGCTCTCATTTGCGTATGTTAGCCACCATATATGCTAGTCGCTTGCTGCAGCTCCACCTCATACCTTTTACCTTACCCATAAGCTTAAATAGTCTTGATCGCGAGGGTGTGAGATTGCTGAGTCCCCGTGACTCACAGATACTTCCAAAACCAGCTTGCAGGTGCCATTGAACCTAGCAGTTGACGCAACCAAGCTCAAGGAGGAGCTCGATGAAGATCTTGTCCTTTGTGTTGTTTCGTTCTAGTTGATCAGTAGTGGAGCCCAGTCGGGACGATCGGGGATCTGTGTAGCATTTGGGGTAGTCTTCTTTTATTTTGGGTTCCGTAGTCGGACCTTGATTGTATCTGGATGATGTAATGCTTTATTCATGTATTGTGTGAAGTGGAGATTGTAAGCCAACTATGTATCTATGTCCCTTATGTATTACATGGGTTGTGTGAAGATTACCTCACTTGTGACATTGCTTTCAATGCGGTTATGCCTCTAAGTCGTGCTTCGACACGTGGGAGATATAGCCGCATTGAGGGCGTTACAAGTTGGTATCAGAGCCTTCCCTGACCTTAGGATCCCCCCTTCTTGATTGAATCACTGGCGTTATTGAGTCTAGAAATGTTTTGAGTCATTTAGGATTATATATATCGGAGAGTTAGGAATTCTTTTACTCCTCAGTCCCTTCGTTCGCTCTGGTGAGGCATTCTGACGTAGAGTTTTGACTCTTCTCTTCTCAAATTTCACTAAAAAATATTAGGATCACACGGGTATCTTGGAATCGTTCCGATGGTTTTGTGACGAGAACATTGTTCTTGGTGCCTCCTGTCATTTAGGGGTTGTGGCTGTGTCCCGGGGAGTTGAGCTCTGAGGTGTTATCGTCACAATTTTATCGTTGCAGTTCTGGAATACCTGAGTTTAGTTTCGCCGACATCGAAAATCTCTTTTATGCAGTTGTTGGTGAGATAACCTCGACGCCACCCAGTACTGGGGCGGGAGTTCGGGAGTATTGCCATAACTCGTATAATGGATGATTTTCGAAGGTTGAGGTAAACGATTTCCGAAGGTTTCTTGGTTATGTGTTGAAGGATAGATACAGTTGGATGTAGGATTTGTTAGTTTTGGGTGAGATATTATGCTTCCCCTGTATCCCCAACACCTGATTGCATAACCGGAAAGTTTCGGGAGTTTATAAGTGCGAATTCAAGTAGCTCTTAGGATATCTTTCTGACAGACGTATGATATGAAATTGGGGTTCGACGTCTAGTGGTCCGCCTATTCACGGTTGGTTTTACAGTGGTCTCATTGTGTCTTAAAGAATCCTTGGCTATGCCGACTCGGGGACGCTTTGTATGCCATGTGCACTACCTTGTACATGATGGTGTTGTACGATCGAGCCCGTGTAGGCCCCACCACGAAAACTTCGGACGAAATCTCTATCATATGTTTGTTCCAGCTTATTTTGCAAGCCAATCCTTTGTTTTGTTTTGAGTTGTGGTATTCGAGTTGCTTCCAAGTCAAATGTTGATTCCATATCTTTCCTAAACGGTGTTCTCATACTCCGATGTGAACACTAATCCTTCTCGATCACCGAGTTTGTCATGTCAATCCTTTTAACCGGTGTGCTTCTCTTCAAGTGGATCCGATCATTGCAACATTCACAAGATCAAGTATCAGTTCTTCTCATCGGTGTTTGTTTCATCCGTCTCCAAGTTGTCTTTATTTTCCCGCCCACCCACCCTTGTTTCTTCAAGGACTCGGATTTCTTGATCAAGTGTCCATCTTATTCATCTGAAGTCTTTTTTTTCAATGTTCTTACCCGGTGTTTCTCATGAAGATTTTAACGGAGCTTCTAGTTCACCATTATTCATTCTCTTTCTTCTCCGGTGGAACCAAGTCAAGCTTTGTGGATCATATCCTTTTTCCTCATTTCAAATACCTTCTCATGCCCGTGCAATTCTTAATCATTCACCTCTCGCTATTCAATTGTTCCGGAGTGCTGAAGATATCTCGAAGATTCATGTTTCCACTCTGCATTCGTTCAAGCTCTTTTGAGACTGGTATCTCATTCAAGCCATTTTAATTCAACCGGTGCATTCTCTCTTTTAAATCATTTCAACGGTGTTTCTCTTGAGTGGGCCCTAACCCACAGATCTTTTTCTAGGATCTTACCTGACTCTTCTTATTTTTCCGGAGTTATAATCAAATTCTTTTCAAAGTTTGACGTAAGAATGAATTTTTCATCAGTCAAATGTCTTTCGCCATGATCTTTCAAATTCTTTTCATCGTTGGTTCAACCTTTCTAATTTTTCATTCCGGTGTGCCTCAATAATTCATGGTGGTGTTTCTCCTCATCATTCTCAACATTTGAAGACCGAAGAAGAGTTTCTCTCATTCTTGCTCCATTCTCTTCAAGATTCGTCATTCTAGCTTGTGCCATCCTCTCATAGTTGTTTTTGGATTGTGAGAATTCTTTTCACCTATCCGGAGTAGTTCAAGAGTCTTCTCAGTTTGTTTATCCGGAGCCCATCTTCTCAGAATTATTCATTTCTCAGCTTTCAGCTCTAGTTCTCTAAATCTTACCGGTGCATCATTCAAATATTCTCTAATCAGTTCATGATCTTTTTGTTCTTTTATATCTAAACTCTCTCATGTATTTTCGTTCATTCGTTAATTCTTACCGGTGATTCATCCCTTTATTTCGTTCATTTTCAATCCTTACGGTGGTTCGTCTAAGATTTCTTTTCCTTCCTTATCATATTAATTTATTCGTTGCTTCAATCCTACCGGTGGTTCGTTGAAGACCTTCTCAAGTTTGCGCTATATCTATCTTAATCCTTTCTACGAGAATAAGTAGTATGCCAAATCCGTTGCTTGTCATCAATCTAAATTGGTGAAGGTTAAGCATAATCTAATTATTGTTCTTGTTTCATCGAGTAAATTCTATTCCCTATTCCGGAGGCTCATCAAATTCCTGATTTCAATTGTTTCATCTTCTCTTTTTCCTGGAGTTCCAACCTTTTTCAATTACATCTCCATGGAGATTCATTTAAATCATTGCAAGGCTTCAACCTTATTCTTTTAATCCTCCATTTCGTTTAATCATTCTTTTTTACCGGAGTTTTCACGAAGGCTCGACATGGTGATTCATCAAGGATTTAATTCCTTCTCGAAGTTTTCATCGAGATTCATTTCTAGGGACCTCAAGTATTCTTCATCTTGCTATCCGGAGTGCAATTTTTTCTTCCGTATAATTGGAGGTGGTATTATGTCATTCTCGATAATTTGAGTTCATGTTTCATGATTCACGTGTTGTCAAGGATGAGATATTTTAAATCCATCAATCTCATCATTTGAAATTATCTTGGATTATATTTCACCTAAAGCTTTCCCTAAGGATTGTTGCTAATTTTGGTGCTTATAAGTGACCCAAGTTCTTCATCTATCCTCCCGGTGAAATAGTTTCTCGTCTCCTTCTTGATATCAAGCCAATCTATTGTTTTTCCGTTAGTGGCAGAATTTCGCCTCAGCTTTGAGATGTTCTCCATAAGCCCACTACAAGCTTAATCTTTTCGTTGTTGGTTTTTCCAACAACTCCGTTCGACCCTTCTCCTAAGGATACCTTTTCAAGCTCCTTTTTAGCAGAAGTTGGCATTTTCTTCTACATTCTTTTATCTCAATTATCTATATTCTATTCTTTCTCCCGGAGGTCTAGTGATGTTGCTCTTTTCACTCCTCATCTCGGTTTGTCAAGTTCTTATTCAATTCTTTTTCTTTTCAATTGGAGTGCTGTCCGAAGTTGTTCTTCCTTGTTCCTCTTTTCTAATGGAGTTTTTTCAACTTCGTTCATCTCCGTTGTATTCTTTTCTCGAAATGGCTAAACCTTTTCAAGGTTCTTTGGTTTCACGCGTTTGTCAAAGAAGCAATTAGTTTTACCTCTCCTCTTCCTCTTCCGTTTTCCCTCCGGTGCCACCTAGATCTCGGGACGAGATCCTCTCGTAGTGTTGGAGTGTTGTGACGCCCCGAGACCGATGCTCGAGAAGACTTCCATGTGTTCCGAGTTTCGCCGTGTGTTTCATTTGTGCCTGCCCTTTTATTTGTGCATTGCATCATGTCATCATGTCATCATGTCATAAGTCTTTTGTATCTCACTAAATAAATTGCATGGATCTTCAGTCCATTTAAATCGAGGGAATTCACATGGTGATTCTCTTTATAACATATCCTCCCAATATTAGGGAGCTAAATAAAAACATTCCATTCGTTTGGATTTACCGTAACACTCGTGCAAATAATTCATCATGTCTATTCCTCTTCGAGTTTGACCTTCAAACCTTGCCAATATCTCTCATCTCTTTTATCGAGGCTCCTCCAAAAACCTCAACATTTTTGGGACACTTCTGAAACCAAGCCCTAGTTCAAACTCATTTGAATTAAATTTAAATGAGTTTGAATTAAACTCTTCTATTTCGCATGAAACTTCTTTTCTTGAACTAAGTATAATTCTTAGACTCAGAAGGAGAAGTTTCAGCATTTTCTAAAACCCCCTAGCTATTTCTTTCCTTCCTTTTTCCTTCTGTCTACTTTTCTGTAAATGGGAAATAGCAAAGGTTGGCCTTTTGATCCGAAGCGGCAACTGGCCGGCCCATCTGCAGGTCCAGCCGACCCCCCTCCTAATCCCTCTCTAAGGCCCTGGCCTTTTGCCTCTTCACTGGGCCGGCCTAAGGCTAAAGCCCACCCAAACCATTTCTAACCCTAGCCGCCGGAGAGGCCTATGCTCGATCCCCTCTTCGTTCCTCCTCCAGCCGCCTCCTCACCCTCTCGCTCGATCCCATCCGCCCGCAGCCTCTCCTTCCCTCGACCCCCACTCTCTCCTCTTGTCTGACTACTCGCGCCGCCAGGAAGGAACGCGCGCGCCCGATCCTTTTCTCTCCCTATCCATCGCTTGGGCTGCCGAGCTCCACCAGGAAGACCAACCCCGCGCCGACGACCCTGCAAGCTGCTGCCGCACGCCAAGTCCCGTGCCGCTGTCGTCTTCACGACCTGCTTCGGTCCCTGCCGCGCCCCTGCATCGAGCAGCCAGAGCCGCTCGTCGCCGGACCCCGTCCGCTGCTGCCTGGATCCGCGCGTTTGCCACCGTCGGCTACCTCGAGGAGCGCCGCCGTCCCGCAGCATATCCTGCTCTCTCTCTGACCTTGGACAGGGACCCCGACGACCCCATGGATGGCCGGATCCGCCAAGCATCCCGCTGCTTCATCACGGCCTTGCCTCTCCTCTCGTGCACGACGCCGCAGGCGCACCAAGGGCGCCTCCCGTGGCTGCCGTTGCCCGCTGCTGCGCTTCTCCTTCTCCCAGGTGTCGTCGCCGTCCAAGACTAGCAGGCAACCACAACACCTTTTGCCTCCTCATCCGCGCTCTGCTCATCCCAGACCTCCCCTGCAAGCGCGTGCCACCGTGCCGAGTCCCTGCTCGTCTCCTCTGCTTCGCTTCAGCACGAGGATGAGCCCCTGCCTCTGCCTCCCGCTGAGTTCGGGTGGTCCCTGTTCAAGCCGCCTATGACCCGTGCTTCTCCGTGGCTTCGTGTTGGACTGTCAAGACCGTCAAGACCACAGGCGCCCGAACGACTACAAAGTTTTGCGTCAAGTACCTCTACTGTCATCATCGGAATCCCATGAACGCCAAGTACCCCGACGCCCGACGCCAAGAACCACTACCATCATCAAAGACCCGTGTAACGCATGCGTCAAGTACCTCTTCGGAAGACCCGAACGTCTACGAACTGTGTACGACTACCGTCGACAGAGACCACGAGTACAACTACTTCCCAATACGGCGCCAAGTTCCACCACCGACGCGCGTGTTGGATCCACCAAGTACCGCACCGGAACGCCAAGTACATGGATATGCCAAGTTCCCCTCCGAACATGTACGAATACACCCGGTGATGCGACAAGTATCCCGATAACGTGTACAACTACTCCGACAAGATTGGACCGACAAGCATCACGACGTCGTGTGAACCACTACCATCACCTCGAAGACATTGGAGTCATCTAGTACCTCGCCGAATGAACGTGAACCACTACTTCCCCTACTATGAAACCCAATCCACTTCAAAAAAGGCATGCTTCGAAAGGTATAACCATTGACACGACCGTCCGTGGACCGAATGCATGTTATGTGATACGAGATGAACCCCGTGTTTGCAGCGTGCCCGTTTGTTACGTGCACGACCCTCGGTTGCCATGCCGCCGACACATGGGACACCCGGTATCCGGGAGAGCCCCACCATCTTTTGCACGCTCCCGCCACACTTCTCTTTTGCATCGGTATCTCAATCGAGTTACTAGGAACCGGAACGTTGTCGGGGCACCGTTTCGTTATCGTCGCTGTGGCACCCCTTTTGTTTCCGCCACGATGACAAATGCTTCATGATATGCTCATGTCAACATTTTTTTCTTAAACTTGCATAAAACTTGTTCATGACATCCGCATCATGGTAACAACAATTAAAATGTTTAAAATTGTTGTTTGCTTTAAATTACTAATGCATATGGGGATTTACCGAGTTTGTTGTTTATTATATCCGGCCCCATTTAAATTGTTTAGATGGTATAATTTTGTTATGTTTCACCCCTTGACATGCTTAACAACATTTAATATTGGTGAGTTCATAGCCGGGAGAGAACTAAATAATTGTCGTGGTGTTTCGTCAATATGCAAGCAACGGAGTTGCATATTGAGCTCCACTTAATTTGTAGTATTGTTTGTGCACTTTACCATGCCATGCATATTTAAAACCGGACATGCATCATACTTGGTTGTGCATCATGCCATGTTATGTGTTGGTTGTTTACTATGTTGTTTGCTTCTTTCCGGTGTTGCTTCTTCGGGTTAGTTCCGATAACGTCGCGTTTGTGAGGATTCGTTCGACTACGTCCGTTGTCTTCTTCTTGGACTCGTTCTTCTTCCTTGCGGGATCTCAGGCAAGATGACCATACCCTCGAAATCACTTCTATCTTTGCTTGCTTAGTTGCTCGCTCTTTTGCTATGCCTATGCTGCGATACCTACCACTTGCTTATCATGCCTCCCATATTGTTGAACCAAGCCTCTAACCCACCTTGTCCTAGCAAGCCGTTGTTTGGCTATGTTACCGCTTCGCTCAGCCCCTCTTATAGCGTTGTTAGTTGCAGGTGAAGATTGAAGTTTGTTCCTTGTTGGAACATGGAGATATTGTTCCTTGTTGGAACAGGTTTACTTGTTGGGATATCACAATATCGCTTATTTAATTGATGCATCTATATACTTGGTAAAGGGTGGAAGGCTCGGCCTTATGCCTGGTGTTTTGTTCCACTCTTGCCGCCCTAGTTTCCGTCATATCGGTGTTATGTTCGCGGATTTTGCGTTCCTTACGCGGTTGGGTTATAATGGGAACCCCTTGACAGTTCGCCTTGAATAAAACTCCTCCAGCAATGCCCAACATTGGTTTTACCATTCGCCACCTAGCCTTTTCTTTCCCTTGGGTTCTGCAGACTCAAGGGTCATCTTTATTTAAACCCCCCCCCCGGGGCCAGTGCTCCTCTGAGTGTTGGTCCAAATAGAGGCACTTGCAGCGCCACCTCGGGGAAACTCAAGGGCTGGTTTTAGTTGTATGTAGTGCTCATCTGAGTGTGCCCTGAGAACGAGATATGTGCAGCTCCTATCGGGATTTGTCGGCACATTCGGGCGGTGTTGCTGGACTTGTTTTACCATTGTCGAGGATGTCTTGTAACTGGGATTCCGAGTCTGATCGGGTCTTCCCGCTAGAAGGAATATCCTTCGTTGACCATGAGAGCTTGTGATGGGCAAAGTTGGGACACCCCTGCAGGGATTTGAACTTTCGAAAGCCATGCCCGCGGTTATGGGCAGATGGGAATTTGTTAATGTCCGGTTGTAGAAAACCTGAAGTTGACCTTAATTAAAACACATCAACCGTGTGTGTAACCGTGATGGTCTCTTTCCGGTGGAGTCCGAGAAGTGAACACGGTGTTGGAGTTATGCTTGTCGTAGGTTGTTCTAGGATCACTTCTTGATCATACTTTTATCGACCGTGCTTTGCCTTCTCTTCTCGCTCTCATTTGTGTATGTTAGCCACCATATATGCTAGTCGCTTGCTGCAGCTCCACCTCATACCTTTTACCTTACCCATAAGCTTAAATAGTCTTGATCGCGAGGGTGTGAGATTGTTGAGTCCCCGTGACTCACAGATACTTCAAAAACCAGCTTGCAGGTGTCGTTGAACCTAGCAGTTGACGCAACCAAGCTCAAGGAGGAGCTCGATGAAGATCGTGTCCTTTGTGTTGTTTTGTTCTAGTTGATCAGTAGTGGAGCCCAGTCGGGACGATCGGGGATCTGTGTAGCATTTGGGGTAGTCTTCTTTTATTTTGGGTTCCGTAGTCGGACCTTGATTGTATCTGGATGATGTAATGCTTTATTCATGTATTGTGTGAAGTGGCGATTGTAAGCCAACTATGTATCTTTGTCCCTTATGTATTACATGGGTTGTGTGAAGATTACCTCACTTGCGACATTGCTTTCAATGCGGTTATGCCTCTAAGTTGTGCTTCGACACGTGGGAGATATAGCCGCATCGAGGGCGTTAAAGTAGCTGTATGAGTCATGATGTTTCGTTGCATGTATGAGAGTAGTTGAACCTGTCATGTTGTTTATCTTGCATGTATGAGTCTATGTATAATTATGTTGGGACTTTATTCGCCATATTTTCTTTGCTCTTTTGTTTTCTTCCGGGATTTGTCGCTGGCTTTTCCCCAAATTTACTCTTGGATGTTTCTCATCTAGATGGCGTTGCAGCCGTACGTTCCGCCACCGCCACCACCGCCAAATCCGCCCTCCACCGAGCAAATTCTGCATATGTTTGAGGAAATAAGGAACAATGATCTGCTTGAAATGTTAAGAAGTGTGCAAGCTATGGTTGGACAGAATGGAAATCAGAACGGTCATTACTCAAAGCTATCAGATTTTCAAAGGACCAAGCCACCCAGTTTCAGTCAGACTGTTGACCCATTGGATGCAGACGATTGGTTGCGTACCATTGAGAAAAAGCTTGAGATTGCTCGTACTGAAGAAAATGATAAAGTTTCATTTGCAACTCATTACCTTGAAGGCGCTGCTGCCATATGGTGGGAAAATGCAAAAGCCATGTGGCCCACTAATGAAGAAATCACCTGGGAAAAATTTAAGGATCAGTTCCGGAAATATCATATCCCTACTGGAGTTATGAAGGTTAAGCAGCGTGAATTTCTCGCACTCGTCCAAGGAAATCAGTCTGTGGGGCAATATTTGCAAAAATTCAATCATCTAGCCCGTTGCTCCCTTTATGACGTGGCCACCGAAGAAAGAAAGATTGACAGATTTCTTGGAGGCTTAAATCCGCAACTCCGGTGCACTCTCAGTATGTTTGATTTCCCAGATTTCCAAACTCTGGTAAACAAGGCTTTCATTGCTGAACGGGAGCACAAGCTTATATCAGATGATAGACCTACCAACAACGACAACAAGCGTAAGTTTGAGCCAAAGAAGGATGGGCAACCAGTGCAAAAGGCTCATAGCTGGCAGCAGACTTAGGTGGAAAACAAGCCAAATTGGCAACAGAATGTTAACAAGACCACCACTCAAGTCAGGAATATCGTGACCAACCCCATGCATGAGGAGCGTCAGCGCAATAATTCTTGCTTCAGTTGTGGTCAGAACGGACATTATGCCAAACAGTGCCCCAATAACAACAAGGCGAATGCCCCCATTCAGGCCACAAGTCAACTTTATAGAGTCATGCTCGACCCAACAAAACATTACTGGGCACATGCATCATCTCTCAGCCGATGAAGCACACGAGAACCCCGAAGTCTTCATTGGTATGTTTTCTGTAAATGACATACCTGCCGTAATTTTATTTGACTCTGGGGCTTCCCATTCTTTTATTTCTCAGAGTTTTGCTGCCCAAAACAAATTTCCTTGTACACTTTTGGGCAAAAATATGCTGGTACAAACCCCAGGATCTCTAATCAAGAGCAACCTGGTCTGTCGTGATCTGGAAATCAATATCAACGGAGTCTACTTTCCAACCTCTCTGATAATTATTGAGTCTAAAAAGTTGGATATTATATTGGGTATTAATTGGTTGACCCAATATCTAGTTTGCATAAATTGCGCAACACGAGAAGTCACTTTGACCAGTCCAAATGGGCAGACTACCAAATTCTATGCTCGCAAGAATATACCCAAACAAGAATTGGTTTTCACCGCTGTGGCTGAGTTGGAATTAATTCATGTGGTCAGCGAGTACCCTAATGTATTTCCAGAAGAACTGCCAGGCATGCCACCAGATCGAGAGCTGAAATTTGCAATAGACCTTGTGCCCGGAACTGCACCGCTATACAAGAAGTATTACCGGATGCCCTCATTAGAATTAGTGGAGCTAAAGAAACAGCTTGATGAATTGCTCCAGAAAGGATATATTCGTCCCAGCTCTTCACCATGGGGATTACCCACTATTTTCGTGGACAAAAAGGATGGCAGCCTCCACATGTGCGTAGATTACCGCCAGCTGAATGAGGTCACCATCAAAAATAAATATCCGTTGCCAAGGATTGATGATTTGTTTGATCAGCTCAGTGGGGCTAAGGTATTCTCTAAGATCGGTTTACGGACCGGATATCATCAGCTCAAAATTAAAAAGGAAGATATTCCTAAGACCGCATTCACTACTTGGTACGGTCTTTATGAATATACAGTGATGTCCTTTGGTATCACCAATGCCCCTGCTTTCTTCATGCATATGATGAACAAAGTATTCATGGACTTCCTCGACAAATTCGTGGTAGTCTTTATCGATGACATCCTCATTTACTCCAAGGGTGAAAACGAGCACAAGGATCACCTCCGAGCAGTGCTACAACGACTCCGCGACCATTAGCTTTACGCCAAATTCAGTAAATGTGAGTTTTGTCTCAAGCAAGTTGGGTTTCTCGGACATGTATTATCCGCCAAAGGTATATCCGTGGACCCAAGCAAAGTAAAGGATGTGCTCGATTGGTTGTCGCCCACGACAGTGACACAGATCCGGAGTTTTCTCGGATTAGCTGGATATTACCGTCGTTTCATTGAAGGGTTTTCCAAGATTGCTAAACCCATGACAGAGCTGCTCAAAAAGGATAAGAAGTTTGAATGGACGAAGGACTGTGAGAAAAGTTTCAATGAGTTAAAGATACGGCTAACAACAGCACCTGTATTGACTCTCCCAGTCATTTATCGCAGCTTTGATGTGTATTGTGACGCCTCCAGGCAAGGCCTCGGTTGTGTACTTATGCAAGACAGTAAGGTAGTAGTATATGCATCGCGATAGCTATGACCCCACGAGGGAAATTATCCTACTCATGATTTGGAATTGGTTGTGGTGGTTCATGCGTTAAAAATTTGGAGACACTACCTTACTGGAAAAAGGTGCCAAATTTTTACCGATCACAAAAGTCTTAAGTACATATTTACCCAGCCAGATTTAAATCTCCGTCAACGAAGATGGCTAGAGTTGGTCAAGGATTATGATCTTGGAATAAATTATCACCCGGGTAAGGCTAACGTGGTTGCCGATGCACTCAGTTGAAAGTCTGTCGGTTTAAATGTCATATCGAAATCCTTGCCTCTCAAACTCCAAGAGGAGATCGCTCAGCTCAACCTGGTCATAGTGGATGCTGGCCTCGCTAATATTTTGGAAGTTACCCCCACACTTGAGGAAGAGATCTATAAGGCCCAGCCAGCTGACATCAAGCTGCAAAAACGTGCCAAGAGCCCGATGGTAGGGCAGACCCCAAATTTCTCCAAGGACAAATTTGGTACCCTCCGATTCCGTGGACGGATTTGTGTACCCAATCAGCCGGACTTAAAGAAGAAAATCATGTCGGAAGCACAAGAATCCTCATATTCCATTCACCCGGGAGGTACAAAAATGTATGAGGACCTTAGACAAATATTCTGGTGGGATGGAATGGGAAAGACATTGCCTATTTTGTGGCCTGTTGCGACATATGCAACAAGGTGAAGGTAGAGCATCAGGAACCAGCCAGACTCCTCCAACCGCTGCCGGTTTCGCAATGGAAATGGGATGACGTTTGTATGGATTTCATTACGGGATTGCCTAAGACTCAGCGAGGAAATGATGCAATCTGGGTCATAGTGGACACCTTAACCAAGGTTGCTCACTTCATTCTGGTCAGCACCAGATATCGAGCAGATCAACTTGCACAGTTGTATGTATCCAGAATCGTCAGTCTGCATGGAGTACCCTGAACCATCACTTCCGACCGAGGTTTCCTGTTTACCTCCGCTTTTTGGTCCCGTCTCCATCAAGCCTTGGGGACAGCGCTGAAATATAGTACTGCTTATCATCCTCAGACCGATGGACAGACAGAGCGGGTAAATCAAATACTTGAAGATATGTTGCGAGCTTGTGCTTTAGCCCAAGGACCTAAATGGGAAGATTGCTTGCCATATGCCGAGTTTTCTTACAACAACAGCTTCCAGACCAGTCTAAAGATGTCACCGTATGAAGCTCTGTATGGACGTAAGTGCCGCACTCCTTTAAATTGGTCTCAAACTGGAGATAGCCGTATCTTCGGAACAGATCTCATGATGGAAGCTGAGAAACAAGTTAAGGAAATCAGGGACAGATTGTAATTGGCCAAATCTCGACAGAAAAGTTATTATGATGCAAAGCACCGACAAATCAAGTTTGAACCCGGAGAATGCATATACCTCCGAGTCACTCCTATGAAAGGAGTCAAGAGATTCCAGACCCGTGGAAAGTTGGCACCCAGGTTTATTGGTCCATTCCCGGTTATGTCCCGAGTGTGTACTGTTGCATATCAGTTGGAACTAACCGCTAAATTGGCAGACGTGCATAACGTGTTTCATGTTTCACAATTAAGACGCTGCATATCCCCGCCAGAGAAAAGGACTGCTATGGCTGAGGTAGAATTGGCAAATGATTTGACCTATGAAGAAAGACCATTTAGAATTTTGGATCAGATGGAAAGGGTCACTCGCAGTAAACTAAGAAGATTTTACAAGGTTCAGTGGGAGCATCACACAGAGTCAGAATCAACTTGGGAGCGGGAAGAATTCCTAAGGGCTCATTATCCAGAGTGGTTTTCCCAAGCAACCGAATCTCGAGGACAAAATTCATTCCAAGTGGGGGAGGTTTGTGACAGCCTGATTTTTACCCTCTCTTATTTGCTTGATTTTCATTTGGATTTATTTTGAAAGTTGGGGTTTGAATCTTTTCATATGGACTTAGACACTTGGGTACCCTTGGCTTTCACCCAAGTGCATCATTCCCTTCTCTAATCATCATTCCCCTTCTGATCCATCTCAAAATAATCTTGGGAATATTTTTCTTAAATGAAAAATATTCATTTTCTTCTCTAAAACCCTAGCTAGTTCAATGAGTTCCAAAGCAACCCTCATTTTTCTTGCCCACAAAAATCTGAGAAAATTCCCAAATATTCTTTGAACCCTAGGGCTCCTTCATGAGCAAAAATATTTCCTCACGTTTTGGAATATTTTTGCTACAGAAAATATTTTCTGTTCTAGACAGAAATGGTGGTTTCTACAGCAACTACCATTTTACTTGCTCCCTTGTGCCTGAATTCTCTTGTGCATCATCACCTTAGTAGATGATGGCTAGCCTCCAAAGCACAGCCCCCAACTCCCAGCCATTTGACATCAGTAACATCTCAAAGTTACTGACCAGAAACTTACCTGGCATGTAAAATCTTCTCTACTGCATCTGGAGCCAAACCAAAGCGTGGTAACATTCAAAACTACCACGAACAACATGCCAGACATGAAGTTTGGGCTTAGGTCGGCATGAGGTCAGAGTTCACGTAGTGACCGCGTTCGTCCAGGCGTGCTGGCATGCGGCCGACGTGCTCTGCAACGCGCCCGAGCCTCTGTTGATCGTGTGCTCGCTTCCCCGCCTACCTAAGCGTGCCAAACTTCACCACCATCCTCGTCTCAACGCCATTAACTCCCCCCTGGCGCTGGCCGACGCCGGAGCTCGCCGCAGCGAGCACGGGCACGGTCCGGCCAACCCAACAGTGCGGTGCGCATTGTGCTCGTCGCCTTCTCCTCGTTCCTGTGCCCGTCCCCGTTCATCAACAGTCGCCACATGAGCTGCGTCGCCTTCTCCCCCTCTCACTGATGCCACTCGTCGTCGGGCGCTGTGGACAGGTGTCCGCCGGCGGAGCCCGAAACCCCCTCTCTGCTCGCCTATAAATGGAGCCGCCCCCAGCCTGCTCGAGCACCATCCACCACTCCCACACACCCCACAAGCGCGTAGGAAACCGTAGCCCGGCCGGGCAGGCCGCGGGCCGCCGTCCTCGAGCTCGAGCTCACCGGCGATCCCCTCTAGTCGCCGCAATAGCTCCAGCCCCTCCAGGCCAGGGCGATCCTTCAAGGGCCTCCGCCTCTCTCCGGTGAAGCCATCCCGTCCCCCTGGAGCCCCTGAAGTTGCCCCTGCTTGCCATCTTCCTCATCTCCGCGACCACCGCCCTCTGCCTCCGCTTGCAAGGTCGATTCCGACGCCGTCCGACCGCCCCTAGCTACGCTACGGGTACGGGCAGGTACGCCTACATCCCCTCTCTCGATCCCTCCCTCTCATTTTTGCCAAGGAGCCCTCGTCGCCGGCGAGAGCTCCGGCGAAGCCGCGACCCCCTCTATTTCCTTCTCTCCTCCTTCTCACCTGACTAGCGGGGCCCGCCAGTCGGCCACTCTGTACGCGCGTGAAGCGGTACGAGTGGTGGCACCCTGAGGATTCACGCCCTCGATGTCACCCCCCAGTCTGTTTATCTAAATTCAAATTCAATTCAATTCCAGAGAGCTTCAAAGAGCTATAAATCTTTAACCATAAGTCCAAATGAATTGATTCTTTTTGCATTATGTTCTTTGCAAAGAAATCTGGCAGCTCACCAAAAATGAGAATTTTCTGAGCTGTTTAGAATTTCTAGTGATTTTCAGAAGAGTTCTTGATATTTTCTTCTTGTGTTTAAAATTATTTTCAGAGGGTGAGGCTTGTCTTGAGGATCACCAGAAGGCTTGTGAACCTCATCTGCACTAAGGCAAGCCACAACAACATTTTCATGGTGCCATTTCAATATTGATGATATTCTTACTTGAATGAAATGATTAATCCATGCATTTAAATAACTATTATGTTATTTATATTTTGTTAAGTGTGTGTTGGTATTATGCTTGATTTACAGAACCTTGAAAGTAGCTTAGTTGGTAAAGAAGCTAAGATCTAATTATGGTAATGATAAAATGATTTGTTATGCATATGAGTAATTGCTTAAAGTTATTTTCTTGCATAAATAAAATAGTTAAATTTGCTAGAAAATATCCTGTTAAGTGCTTGTTTAGCCATTTTACTTAAGTTACAGAATGTTTGAACCTAACTTGGTTGGCAAAGAGAATAGGATTTGCTTGTGGTGATAATAAAATCTTTGTTATGCATATGAGAAATTAATCGAAGTTATTTTCTTGCATGAGAAAATGATAATACTTGCTGCAAAATATATTGTTAAAGTGAGAGTTACCCTGACCAGGAAAGTAATATAAGTTGTTGATGCTTATGCTTAGTGTGAATATAGTTGACATCAGTCATTGTCGTTAATATGTGATGCATGTGTAGTATTGCATTTCATGGCATGCTATGACACCGGTCATCTTCATTTTAAGTTGAACCTGAATATAACTCAACTTGAATATATCGTTGACTGGGTCATGGTGCTGTTGAATTGAGATTTTCCCAGTGCAACCACATTTGCCTTTGTGGGAAGGCCTTGATTCGGTCCATTGACATGCCTCTGGTCGGTGCCTCCAACTAGGAAAGGTTATGGGCATGCTTACCCTGGCCCGGTAAGCAGGCATAACCTTGTGTGCCCGTTGTTGAGATTATGGTACCGGGTCCCCGAGTGGGATCGCTTTGGCCACGACGGTGGTCGTTGTGTCTTTGGTAGACACGGGGCCACCCAGGACTAGCCCGTTGGGGATTGGGTCGGAGTGGCCGGGAGAGTGTCATGGCAATGGAAGGGTTTTGTCGGAATGTCGTTGGTCCACCCGAATGGGAGTGCGAGGCCATGGGTTCTGTGGTGTGCGTACAGTGTGCTACCTCTGCAGAGTGTATAATCTATCGATAGCCGAGTCCATGGTCACGGACACCTCGTAGTAGGTCCCACCATGAGTCAACGTTTAATAAACCTGCACACTAAGTTATGAACTTTGCACTGATGATGATAGAGGAAAGGCCATTGAGATGTTCGAGACCCAATATGGGTCGTGGTTGTGATCGCCGTAAGGGTCACGAGTTACTCTGGTCAAGACTACGATGGTGGTTTGGTTGTGATCGCCGTAAGGATCACGAGTTACTCTGGTTAAGACCACGATGGTGGTTTGGTTGTGATCGCCGTAAGGATCACGAGTTACTCTGGTTAAGACCACGATGGTGGTTTGTTTGTGATCCGAGAACGATCACGGTTGGTAAGTCGGTCCCGAGGGACGTCGATCCCAAGAGCATGAGCACAGCATGTTGGAACATTATTGCACTATTAATTGGTTAAATATCATGATATGGTTTGTCATTGTGATTATGCCTGTTGTGAGCTTGCAAGTACATTCAATGTACTGACCTAGCGTGTCATGCCAGATTTCAGGAAAGTCGCGTTGGAAAGGAGCGCTGCTCGAGTCTAGATTGTGTCCACATCGGTGTCCCTGTACTATGGAGTTTCCGCTACAACGTTATTCCGCTGCCGCGTAGTTGTATGATCAAGGCCCCTTTATGTCCACTAAATAATGTACATATTGTTGAGTCACACCGTGCGTGCTGCTCGGCCTCGACATCTATTGTAATATAAACTCTGATCTGCTAGCATAAATAAAGCGGTTGTTTTTCTGTACCAAGATATTGTGTGTTGCCAGAAGACATGGTCTCTGGGCTGGCAATGCAGGGTAAACCGGTCGCTCTGAGCCGGGGTGCCACAGGTGCGAAGGAAGGGGCTCGCCGAAGGGCTGTCCCATTATCTATCTTAGGGTTTCGGGTGAGAACAGTGGTTGTGGGGGGCTGTCGTCGGGCTATGGTGGGGCCTCGCCAAAGGCAGAACTCGACGCAGGTGGGGTGGGGTTAGCTAGAGGGATGGCCGGGGGCGGCGGAAGATTGGAGGTGGTGGGCGGTTCAGGGGAGGGCGGGGGCCAGTGGTTCGGCCGGTGACCCATGCGGTGGTCTTTAGGGGAAGAATAAGAGGCGAGGAAGAAGAAGGGTTAGGAGATGTAGGATCTTCATCCAACCGCCTAAAATGGTCGACTGACCCAAATGGCAGAAGTCAGGTGACTTGCATGTAGACATTCCCATATATTCAGTACTATTATCGTAGGTGCTTCGAGACGTACGTGCAAGCAGTGCTCCTCAACCCATCAAGCTAAACAACATTCCACTCATAATTCCAAACTTAGGTGCTCAAATACGAATCTTGATGCTGACATGTACTAAAACCGAGAATGTTTAATTGGTCAGTTAATGTTCCTACTTTACTTTCAAAAAGCACATGTGCCACATATAGAGGGACGGTAGGAAGTTGCGTTCTTTATGTGCTCTGGTTCATCATGTATGTGTGGCCAGCCAACATTTTATTATCCAAAATCTACTTGCTCTTCTTTAACATGATCCTCTTCTGTTCTTCCTTTGTAAGTACTCTCTTCGTACCTAAATATAACCTTTGTAGAGATTCCTCCATGGACTACATATGGAGCAAAATGAGTGAATCTAGACTCTAAAATGTATCTATATACATCCGTATGTGATCCATAGTGTAATCTCTACAAAGATTTGTATTTAGGAACAGAGGGAGTATAATAGTTGTGCAGTATGTTCTTTGTAGTGAAGAGGAGTAGGGACATTTGCAATGTATAGGTCTATTCAGTCGCTTGTCATGGACGCTTTCAATTCTTCGTGTTGGTCTTCATATGATTGTCATGGACGCTTTCAACTCTTCGTATTTGATCATATGTGTCTCCTTTGAGAGTTAGACTGATAGTAACAGTACTGCGCCTTCAGTTGTAGGGAGCTAGTATGCGGAGCCTTTCTAGCCGCACCGGCAATGCTAGCACATATATTCCAGCAAGTTCCACTTTCCTGATTTTACTCCTGATGCTTAGGGTTTTCCCATTATATCTACACTATGATCTACGTAGGTGCTTTGTTTCCTACTAGCAGTTGTCCACCCTTTAAAGCTAAATAACACACCAATCATACGTCCTAAGGTTCTTCAAATACGAATGTGATATGATACTGACATTAGCTAATAGACACACATTTAATTGTTTAGCTAATGCTCCCAATTGAGTTTCCAAATGCATGTGGCCACATATAGAGAGACATCATGGAATTGCATTTCTTTGGGCGCTCTGATTCATCATGGGTGGGCAACCAACATTGTATAGAAAGAAGGGGAATCTCAATAATATGCTTCCCCTTCTATTCTTTAACATGTTCCTCTTCTGTTCTTCTTTAGTAAGCACAGTATGTTCCTTGTCAGGAAGGAGAGCAGGGACATCTGCAGTCGACAGCTCTATTGGGCTGGTTCTGCTAAATGATTTCGCACTTCGAGTTGGTCTTCCATAATACCCCTGAAATGCTGGGAGCCGCACGGTCTTTGATAGACTAAACTGATAGTAACAGTTGTGTGCCTTCAGATGAATAGAGCTGGTCTGTAGGTGATCGATAGGCTGCATATTAGTAGCGGCAAAACCCTGTGTTTTCCAGCCAGTTCAGCTTTCCCAATTTATTTATGGTGGTTATGGTGCACCCCTGTTATTTACACTACGATCTGCCTACTGGTTCTGCGCTCTCGTTATCATGGTTTGGCAATAAACTTTCTATACAGTATATTATGAACCTATCATCTGCTAACTATCCTTACATCTGGGGCTCCCAACAGGGAGCCTATTTGTTGTGTAGTTGTGCCAGATTATATTAATCTACTCACCATATTACAGCACACATGGGCTCTCTCATCAGAATCTAGTGATAGCACACAAGGCTTTACAGGGTGCCTCTATTATATTACAATATCCTCTGCATTACAAACATAATGTCACTACTATTTGTGCTTTCATGCTTTACAGATATTGTACGTAATCACAATGAATATAAGAATGCGCACATCAGAAGAATATTGCAGAACAGTTCAATGGATAACAAACTTGGCATCAAGGGATTGAGGTCCATTATGGATGCAATGAAACCCACATGCTCCCGACCTACAGATTCGTATTCAGAATATGATCCTAATGACTATTCTAAGCTCAAGGAATCAAAGGCAGATGGCCTATCATGTTCACCCCATAAGGTGCATGTTCTAATTTGGCAAGGTTTTATTGGTTGCACATATCTTGCATAAGGTGTCTTGCATTTCTTTTTCTTCGTTGCACCACCATCTACTTAGTTTACTCATGATATATGTGAAGATTCCATGCCCATCCATTATCAACACCTATTCCATTTGTCGTCATACCATGTTTTTCCATTCAAATGTTGTTCTTGTGTTTCAGACATCCAAAAGGAAGAGGGTGATTGCAGAACCTGAAGGAGTACAAGCAAAGTCCTTGAAATAGGTGGTGCTACCAGAGAAATCACATAGCACCCGGCGTATATTGGCGATAGAACCAGCGCCGCAAAACCTAGGATATCGCAACTATGCTGGTCGCTGTTTTGCTCTTGTGAGTACCTGTTGTCCTATCGTTGTCCTTACATTCATACCTAGTGGATTATGTGACATCATTGTGCATTATAGCTTGCTTATCCACTGTTTGCTCCAAATTATCAGATCTATATTAATGCTTAAATTAATGTAACATAAACCCAATGCTTATGAAGAAATTTAGTTCTGCATTGTTCTTGTAAGTATATGTTGTCCTTCATTACTGTACTTATATTTGTCAGCTAGTTCTTCATGTACACTTTGCAGCTTATTTTCCCTTGTCCTCCATTTTTCTACACATCATATCTACATTTACTCTTGCCAAAATATTGAATAAAACCAATGTTACTGAAGAAGTTTAGCTCCGCATTGCTCTTGTCAGTGCCTTCTGCCTGTATGCTGTATTTACATTTGTACTCTGCATCTTAAGTTAAATAATCGCCATTTGTTCCTATATTTTCACATCTATATTTACTCTTAACAAAATGTAGAATAAAGGCAATACTCTTGAAGCAGAGTGTGCG
>NC_041386.1:156693803-156752231 GCF_002162155.2 Triticum dicoccoides | reverse complement strand
TGGACAAGGCCTTTATAGAGTCTGTCTTCACTACTAATGTAAGTTTGTCCTCCTCGGGCCTTCAAACTTTGTTGTGTATATTTGGATAGCTATGAGTGAAATTGCTGTTTATTTTTGTCGTCTGCATCAAATTGCTTGTTCAAAGTTTATAAAGTAGAAGTACATAAACATAAGTTTGTCCTTCTCAATTTTAGTCTTTAGTTGTACAACCTAGTTCCTTATTCGTACCATGTAAATTAAACTAAACATAGCAAGTTATCTTCTTTAGCACTATGTGTATGCTTGTGTTCTTGATCTGTAATCAAGTGGTGTGGTGAAACTACCAACAACAGCCCAATTCCATATCCTACTATGTCTCAACTATGAACCATGCCATATTATATTAATGTTATTTAAATCGTGTCTCTTTATTTACCAACCTGAAATGGTATAAATTGACAGTACACTCACCATTCATGCTTATACGTTGTTTAGAACTACATCTATGCTTGTGTTCTTGATATGTAATCCAGTGGTCTGGTGAAGCTGCCCGCTCCTGCACAATGCCATTTCCTACCTTCTTAACTATGAATGGTGCATATTATGTTAATGCTATTTTAAACTGTGTCTCTTTATTTCTGACAAAGAAAGGAGATGAATTGACAGTGCTGATGCTTATACGTGCAAAACTCGTTATCTACCTACTTGTTTCTCTTTTAGGGTGACAACACTGCTGCTAGGAAGAACTGCCACAATGATAGTGAGACAAACCCATTGTTTGTCCCTCTAACACATATTCTAGAGGAGAAGGCAACACATCTTGAGGGTAGGGATACAACCACGAAGTCACATCTTGATGTAGTGTCAAACTTACTCGGTGACATAAGCTCGATGAAGTCGCCGCCTGAATCTGTTCGACTTCTTCAGTCTGAAATTCAAGCAGAAATACATGCTTCCGCTCAAATCCGACTGGAACTCCAATCTCTATGCAAAATTAACTGTAAGTACAGGATGTTTATTGATGCTATGCAGCTTGAGTTGGTGGATATGAGCGCCAAAGAAGCGCAGTCTCATCAGGTTGCTAAGCTGCTTGTGCTACAGCTCCTAGGCCGGGCTAACCTTTCTTGAACTGCGTTGAAGTGTTGTCGGTTATGTCTATTATTTTGTCCGCCTGTTAACTTCCACTGGTGGCGACCTACCCAATTTATGTAATCTGATGTCTAGTAGCCCTTTATTATCACTGGCGGCGAACTTTGATGCCTAGGGGATGTAATATGCTGTAATTTCTTTGTTGTATAGTCTAGCTTTATTCTTCATCACGAAGTTGTAATTTATTTGTTGTTTATGTTGTCATCTCTCTAAGAAAAGGTCGTAATCTTCAATCGGTGCGCAATGAGCCAATAGGTTAGGTTTATAAAATAATAATTTCTGTACCAAAACTGGCCCGTCGCCAGTCGCTAGTACAGGCCGAACCGTGGGCCTACAATCATCTTGGGACATTACTTTGGTCTAGTCTTAATCTGGCCCACTATTAGTTTCGGGCCTTTAAAACGCCGAGTAAATCGCTTGCCTTAATTGGGCCCGAAAATTAAATAGGCTTTTAATAGATTGAGAACTAGATTCATCCCTAATTGTGGCGAACAAATAACGGGCCGACAGCGTGCTATAATATAAATCGGCCCATTATTGGCCCATTTGGGTGACGGCCATTAATAGGGTGAAATGTTTTTGGGCCTTGGCTGACCCAATTACATGACGGGCGGGAAGCAGGCCGGATGTATAACGGGCCTAAATTAGGCCCAACACTCTCAAGGGCCTTTAACGGACCGATAGGCAGTTTGGGCTAGAATGTATCCACGAAGACTACGGGCCATTAAGAGGACGAAAGTAACTACGGACCGTAATTATGCCCAGGTGCAACTCGGGCCTTTAAATGGCCGAAAGTGAAACCGGGCCGAAAGAGGCCCATATGTAGACAGGGCCGCTGACAGGCCAAAACTAGTATCGGGACGAACTGTTAAACGGGCCATTAAGAGGCCGAAGAGCAAATCAGGTCGCCAATGGGCCCAATGGCACAGTAGCTGTTAAAAGGGATGTATCTGTTATGGGCCATAATTTGGCCCAAGAAGTAAAAGTCAGTTAACGGGTCGGATCAGGTGTGGACCGTAATTTGGCCCAAACTATTGCAGGTTGTTAACGGACCGGATCTGACATGGGCCGTAAACTGGCCCAAAATATTGCAGTCATTTAACGGCTCGTATCTGGTATGGGCTATAATTTGGTCCAGAAAATGTTAGGCTGTTGACGGGCTAACCCATTAGATCTGATGAAATCTTGTGGGCCTGTTCCTGGGTCGGCTTTTAGACCTATATGTGTCTCTATTGGGCCGTCCCACGTGTCAACGGTTCATTGGCGATTCTTGTCAAATGGACGGTTGACATCTGTCCCAACGCTGAGCCAACATGTGGTTCGTCGGCGAATGAGAATTTTACACATGGAAAATCGCCGTTGGTTCGGGCTGTTAACAGGTTATCGGATCCAAACCAGAACCCGATAGTTTAACGGCGACCCGTTATGATGGATGCCACGTGTCGGTCACCCTTGACGAAAGCACTTCTATGACGCATGATTTATTGTCATGGATGTGGACACTTTTGTGATGATAATTTTGGTAATGTCATGGAACACTTCTACGACAGCACAAGTATGACTACCTTGATTTTGTCATAAAATCGTCATGGATGTACATGCATGACAGAAAACGTGACCTACTGTGACAAACACGTATCATCACGAAAGTGTATTTTTTGTAGTGGTGTTTGCATGTGTGCCCGTTTTCAAGCTACACCGAAGGAACCACACCATAAGGCTGTGAAGCATATTCTTCGATATCTAGCTCACACTCCAACACTTGGATTATAGTCTCCCAAGGGCTCGACTTTTGATCTCATTGGATATTCTGGCTCTGACTATGCTGGTGATTGTGTGGATTGCAAGTCAACATCAGGCACATGCCATTTCCTTGGACGATCCTTGGTATGTTGGTCCTCGAAGAAGCAGAACTGTGTATCACTCTCTACTGCTGAAGCTGAGTACATTGTTGCTGGTTCGTGTTGTGCTCAATTGCTATGGATGAAGCAAACCCTCAAGGACTACGGCATCAATGTGAAGAATGTGCCACTATTCTGTGACAACGAGAGTGCCATCAAGATTGCTCATAACCCAGTTCAGCACTCGAAGACAAAGCACATCCAGATTCGTCATCATTTTCTTCGAGATCATGCGTTGAAGGGCGACATCTCTATCGAGCACACGAAGACTGAATAACAGCCAGCGGATATCTTCACAAAGCCCTTGGATGAGAAGAGATTTGATATCTTAGAGTCTTCGAATGTTCTTTGAAAAGAACACACATCCTAACACTTATGCAAAGTTGATGACTTAGATGTGCAACACACGAAATAACGTTTTTCTTCAATAAATGAAGGCTAACCCTCTAAGTGTGAAGAAATTAACGAAGAATTTGATTCTCAGAGCCCTACGACAATTGTATGCGGTATCTGAAATCATCATTCTTATACGGTGGGTCACGCCACCAACAAAAGTTGAAAATCTTCAATTTGAGTTTTTCTTCAGTTTTGAAATTCCTCGGCTCTTCAAATTCTTCAACTTTGCAAAGTCTTCATTCTTTCCGACTATGTTCTTCATTGACTATATATTCGAGTTTTCAAGTCCTCTACAGCATCACTTATTGCTAATTCTTCAAGCTGACTTTTATGCTAAGTGAATGTGATCGGACCCTTCCCCCTCTATGCTAAACTCAACCCAATCTGTTCACAAATTCTTCATGTGCGTTCTATTTGAATCTCGTTCAAAATCTTCATTGTGTCCTTGTCAGCTGAAGAATTTGCGAACGAAACATTACAATTTTCATATCTCAATTTTCGGCTTTTGCCGCTCAAACCGTTCCGCATCCCATGATAAGATTAATCTATTCACCCACGATCTAATACGATCTCCACTTCTCAGTACGTGGGTGACACATGTCGCTAGGATGGCAAGGGTCAGGGGCACGTTCGTCCATTTTCTCAGACGAGCGGTTTTTCACCGTGGCTATAAATACCCCTCGCCCTCCTCAGACCTCATTTACTCTGATCGATCTCACTCCCCTCGCTCGAGCTCTTAGACCTAGCGCCGCCACTACCTTCCATCATCACCGTTGAGGAAGAGCTTCACTGCCTCGACCTCATCGCCATCGTACTCGCGTCGGCCGCAGAAATCTTCACTCTGCCGCCGCCGTAGTTGTCTTCCGCCACCAAGTTAGGGCGTGGAAGATCTGAATGGACGAGCTTCTCACCTTTAACTCCCAGTTCGTCATGTTCTTCATCAAGGTAAATAAAATTTGTTTTTACTGCCCTTGTTGATTCTGATGATTTCCACAAAATCTTCAAAAGGTGTTTATTCTTCAACTTCCGTACTGTTAAACACCATGTTGCTTCTATTCTTGATTTGTTTCTCTAAGCAACGTTTTTCCTCGAGATTCCTCAGTTGTGTGAATTTTCAAATCTATACAACTCTGGAACCTAAGTCAAGAACGCTTAGTGAAATTCCTCAAGACATCCATGGTCAAATTCCTCAAACTTGATTCTTTTGAAAAACTTCTGAGAATGCATATGACCTCTCCAAATTCTTCGCATATATATTCTGTTCACGGGTACACATGTCCGCTGCTGAATCTCTAGGTTCTCATCAACTTAACTCATTTGCAGCGTTTCTTGAAGACAAATTGCATACCTCGTCAGAAAATTCGATTGTTCAAAATCCTCAAGTGAAGAAAATGGTTGATGGCAAAAGACCTCGAAAGGGAGGAAAGAGACCAGAAGCGAACACTGCTTTTGAAATCCCTGATGACATATATGATGAATAGTGCACTCCTGATGAAGCCACTCATGGCAAGGAGAATAAAAATCAGCGCAAGGTGCGCATTCAGCGGATTGAGAGGACATGGGCCACAGAATGGAGGGAGTATCGATATGTGACTCCGAAATACATGAAGAAATTCTCCGTACACCCTCCATGCCCAAGACCTCCATTGGCACCATGCCAAGTTGTTGATCCCTCTAGCATCAGAAGAGGTGAGGAATTTCCCAAGGAGTGGGCCAAGCGGCAAGCTAAGTTAGCCAAAATGGCCAAAGAAGCAGTGAAGAAATTCAATGAAGATTCTGCTGCTGCCGCTACTGAGGCCTCTGCTAGCAAGCCTAAGAAGCCAATGCCAAAGAAACCAGTTGTCAAGCCAAGTTCCTCAGCTGCAATGCCCTCATGGCCAAGCTCTTCAAAGCCCTCACGGCCTATTCCTCAAGCAACATCCTCAAAAGCAGCTCCAGCCCCTCTGTTGCAAAATCCTCAGCAAATGTTGCAAAGTTCATGGCACCTGTGCATCTTGCCTCTTGCCAAAGGACTACATGAATCTCAATTGCTTCAGGAGCATCTGCAAGTTCTTCAGCTCCACCTCAGTCTTCAACTGGTCCAACCTTGCTGAAGAAAAAGGCCACTGCTGGACGAGGCACAAAGCCAAGTCCTCACAAGAAGTAGGTTGCCTTTCAAGTACCGTCAAGCGATGATGAAGCTGATGATGAAGAATTGGTTGAGTCACCAGAGACAGGCAGCAATGGGCCGCTAGAGCCAAAGGCAGTGAAGTGCCCCTCCCGCTGGATCCAAAGTTGATCCTTGATTTCATCGATCTATGGCACAAGGACCCTAATACTCCTCTGCCTGATCTGAACCTCACTCCTGGCCAGAGCCACATGCTCAATGCCTTCATAGGAGAAGAAAATGGAAATTTGAGAAGGCCGGGCAAGTGAAGAAAGCACAGTACAAGAAGGAGCATTTTCTAAAGAAGAATGTTGTGAAAATGTCTCCTGAAGAACATGTGACTATGAAGACTGAGATCAAAGCACTCAGTGATGAATTTTACGCATATTGTGCAGACTGGCTAGGCGCCAAAGTCAGATTTGTCAGAATGGCAAAGGGATTCACACCAAATGTTGTAGCTTCATCGCAACAAGAAATTCCTCAGGCTGAGACATCTGCTCAGCCTACTGAAGAAAATGCAAGCACATCTGATGAACATCAGACTGTTGATGATTCTGAAAGTGCCAGGGCTGCTGAAGAAATTCCAGCCTCTGAAGAAACTTCCAGGGCAACCTCCAATGTTGCGCCTGAAGAACAAACTAGGCCAGTCGAAGCTTTTTCTACTGTGCCTGAGGAATATGAACATGCCAGGGCAACTGCATCAGTTGTGCCTGAAGAAACTAAACCAATTTCATCTGCTCCTCCTGCAAATTCATCACACATGAAAAGTACCCACCTTCCTTCTTCATCAAAAGTGAAGAAGACCAAAGCTACGGAGAGGGCAGCAGTGAAGAAAAGGAAAGCATCTACCACCTCAGAGTCTTCAGCTCCTAAGAAAGTGAAGACTTTGACGAGCTCATACGTGAACCCAAGATGTTGTTCCTATCTCAAGCATGACATCAAAGGATATTGTTCCCTTTGGTGAGGAATATGTCATTCCTAGTGACACGGATGAGGAAAATCCTTCTGCTGCTTCTTTAGAGCAGTTGGATGAAGACATTGAAGTGGATGAAATCCCTTCCACTCTGCTGGTATCATCGCCCATGCCTCAGTTCACAACTGAAGAGGCAGGCGTTGAAGAAATTGATGAAGAAGATGAGGATGTGGACATTGGGTCTACAACTCCGATTTTGAATGATGACTATTGGGAAACTCGTCAACCCAATTCACCACTGACAACCCCTCTACATCAACTTCTTAGTCCCCCGTCCAAACTGAAGAAATTCATACGGGCTCTGAAGGACATCAAGATTCACTTCATTCTATTCCAGAAGAAGATCCAGCCGCTAGTGCTGAATGTAAATTGGAATACACCGTGCATCTCAATGCCAGCCACGGTACAGACTCCTTGTATATATATGCATCCAGAAATTACAGAGTTTGTGTACAATATGAATAGACCAACATAGATGGAAACTATCTATTTGGTAGTTGCTTGACTTGCACTCCACGTTGTTCATTACGACGCGGCTCCGTCAGATGGTCTGACTCTAACATGCCCCGCAGTCTGAACCGGGAGAGCTCTCGACCTAAAGACTAGAGCAAAACTCTTGAAAAGGAGTAGTAGGCAAATCCTTCGTGAAAATGTTCACGAACTATGAGGACGAGGGTACATGTAAAACGCGCACGTCTCCAAGGGCAATCTTCTCCTGAACAAAGTGAATATCTAGCTCGATATGCTTGGTTCGTTGATGCTGAACGGGGTTGGCAGACAAGTAGACGGCACTGACATTATCACAGTAGACAATGGTGGCAATCGGGATCAGCCATCGAAGTTCCTGTAGGAGCTGCCAAACCCAACATGACTCTGAAACAGCCGCAGCTACTGCACTATACTCTGCCTCGACACTAGAGCGGGAGACGGTCGCCTGTCGTCGTGCGAACCAAGAAATGAGATTATCACCGAGGTACATGCAAAATCCAGACGTAGAGCGTCGTGAGTTTGGGTAACCAGCCCAGTCGGCATCCGAGTAGGCAATGAGAGAGTGAGAAGAAGTGTGATGCAGAGAAAGACCAAGGTCGAGAGTGCCATGGAGATAGCAGAGAATGCGTTTTATGAGAGAGAAATGGGATTCTTGTGGATCATGCATATGGAGACATACTTGATGCACGGCGTAAGCAATGTCAGGACGAGTGAGTGTAGCATATTATAGTGCGTCGACTAAGCTACGATACTGAGAAGGATCAGAAACGGGGGACCCGGATGTGGAGGAGAGTTTTGCTTTGATATCAATAGGTGTAGTGACGGGATGACAATCACGCATGCTTGCACGATTCAAGATGTCAAGAATGTAGTTTCTTTGAGAGAGGTGGAGGCTGCTAGAAGTACGTGTGAAAGAAATGCCAAGGAAGTGATGTAGGGGGCCAATATCCTTCATAGCAAATTCACGTGCCATGGCATGTGTGATAGTAGCAAGAGTAGATTGGGTGGAGAGGCAGTAAGAATGATGTCATCGACATAAAGAAGGAGATATGCTAAGTTGATGCCCTGATGAAAAATGAAAATAGAGGCATCGGATTTGGATTCAACGAACCCAATGGAGCACGCAAAGGTGGCAAACCGCTGAAACCATGTGCGGGGAGCTTGTTTTTAACCATATAGAGATTTAAGAAGACGACACACATTAGTGGGGTGACATGGATCAACAAAGCCAGAGGGTTGTTGAATATAGACAACTTCATCAAGACGACCATGGAGGAAGGCATTTTTTACATCAAGCTGGTGTATGGGCCAAGATTGAGAGATAGCAAGAGAGAGAACAATGTGAATAGTGGCAGGTTTAACAACAGGACTAAAGGTTTCATCAAAGTCAATTCTTGGCTGTTGCGAACAACCACGGACTACCCAACGAGCTTTGCGACGAGCGAGAGAGCCGTCAGCATGATATTTATGGCGAAAGATCCATTTACCACTCACAACATTTGCACTGGGAGGAGCAGGGACAAGAGTCCATGTTTGATTTAGGATGAGAGCATCAAACTCTTCTTGCATGGCTTGACGCCAGTTGGGATCGCGTAATGCCATAGGATAGTTGTGTGGGAGTGGAGAAGAAGCAATAGCAGAGAGGTTAAGGCGGTCGATGGGTGGAGGAGCCAGTAGTGAAGTGTGTACGATGTAGTGGAGCGGGCAGTGGTATGGGGTTAGGGGATGGCAAGCCAGGTGGGGTGGACTGCACAGGTGGGCTAGACTGCACCCCATGAGTGGAGGAAGAAACCGGTTGTGGAGAAGCGAGCAAGGTGCTAGTAGGCGGGGTCGAAGACGAGCCAGGAGAAGGAGCTGTTGGTGGCGGGGTGTTGGGCACATGCATATCGGGTGCATGCATAGCGGGCGCGGGTGGAGCGGATGCGTGCATGGCAGGGGGAACGAGCGGATGGATTGGTTCAAGTGGGTCGAAAATTTGGGTACAACGTGGTGGATTAGGAATTGGGGCGGGTGCATAAGGGAAGGAGGACTCGTCAAAAACCACATGACGAGAGATGATGATCTGTCGTGCGGTTAAATTAAGACACCAATAACCTCTATGGCGTGTCGGGTACCCAAAAAAGGTGCATTTTGTGGAGCGTGGGGATAGTTTGTTGGGAGAGGTGGGTGTAGTGTTAGGGTAACAGAGGCAACCAAACACACAAAGTGAGTCATATGGTGGTGACGAACCAAGAAGAGTTTCATACGGTGTGAGAAATTTGGTAGTCGACGTCGGTCTAATGTTTAAAAGAAAGGTGCCAGTGTGTAGTGCTTTGGCCCAGAAGGATGGGGGAGAGAAGCTTGAACCAGAAGGGTACGTATGACATTGTTGGTGGTGTGAATAGCTCGTTCAACCTTACCGTTTTGTTGAGAGGTGTATGGACAGAGAAGCGAAGAAGAATATCGTGAGAGGCACAGAAAGCATCTATTTTCGTATTGTCAAACTCTCGTCCATTGTCGCATTGGAAAGCTAAAATAGATATATTAAATTGAGTGCAAGCGTAAGCATGAAAGGTGAGAAGTGTTGCATAGACTTCAGATTTCTTGCGCAGTGAGAAAGCCCAAAACTATTGTGTGAAATCATCGACAATTATAAGATAATAGGCAAAGCTAGACGTACTGGGAACGGGAGAAGTCCAAAGTTCACAGTGTAATAATGCAAAAGGTTTTCTAGTATAAGAAACAGATGGATAAAAGGGTAATCTAACATGTCGCCCAAGCTGACAAGCATGACAAATGGACGGCATGACTATTGTAGGAGATATGGCGAGAAATTTGAAGACGCTTCATGGTGTGATGACCGGGGTGTCCAAGTCGGCGATGCCAAAGGTCGAGGGTGGTGGTGATGACATGTGCTTCGGCGGGTGTGGGATGGCATACTGGGTAGAGTGGTCCGGAGCTATTGCATCAAAGAATCTTGATCCTTGTGGGAAGTGCCTTCATAGAAAAACCCCAAGGGTCAAATTCTATCGAAACAAAATTATCAGTGGTAAGTTTGCGAATGGAAAGAATATTTTTGATGATATGTGGAACGACAAGAACATTGTTAAGATATAAAGGTTTCAAAAGAGAGGGCAGGGTGTGTGTGCCGATGTGAGAGATGGGAAGGGAGGCACCGTTACCAACAGTGATGGTGTGAGCAGAGGAGGGTTGGGAGGAGGAGAGAATACCATGATCGGATGCCATATGGGATGATGCTCCAGAGTCCATGTACCACTCTTGATTGCCAGGAAGTTGCATGTCTTGAAGTGTGGTCAACAAGGCTGGATCAAGTTGTTGGTGACCTCCTGGATAGCTTGTAGATGGTGACGGCATCATGCCACCATTGTTGGTGTGTTGCTGACCATATGCAGTGTACGCCTGGAAAGGAGCTGCACTGGGGTGAGGACCAAGGACGCCAGCGGGGATGCCACGGTGCAGATGGAGGATGTTCTTGCTGTTGTTGAGCCCGAGTCGGGAGGCCGGTCCATTGGTTGAACATCCAAGGATTGTCGCGGCCTCGTCCGCGGCGTCCGCCGTTTCCACTGCCGCAGCCAGGGTTGGGGTAGGGTGTGGTGGAGTGTGAGACAGCGTTGCATGAGTCGCTGTTGCTGTAGCCAGTGTCGCGGCCATAAGAAGGAGCACGCTCCCCGCCAGCATGAGGGAGGATGTTGTTGCCTCTTGCCCAGAGTGCGGTTGTTGCCGCGTTCTTAGCGTCCGTCTTTTTCTACTTCTCCTCGAGGACAAGAGCAGAACATGTCTGCATGAAGGATGGGAACGGCACCTGGAACGGTAGAAAAGATCGAAGATGGCTGAATTATTCGTTGAGACCGCGGAGCGCCGTGAGGACGAGCCCCTCGTCGGAGATATTTTGGCCGACATCACTGAGAGCGTCCGCAAGAGACTTGAGTTTGGTGCAGTAGTCATGGACAGACATGTCCCCTTGTGGAGTGCTGCGGAACTCGGCATCGAGGGCTAAGGTGCGGCTTTTCTTATTGTTGTGGAAGAGGTTGGCAATGGAGTCCCAGACTTGCCGCGCCATGGATCCGGGAGCCATGATGATGCCGAAGAGCTCAATGGAGATCGAGTCGTAGATCCAGGAGAGCACCGTGTGAAGGAAATATGCCCTAGAGGCAATAATAAAGTTGTTATTTATATTTCCTTATATCATGATAAATGTTTATTATTCATGCTAGATGTATTAATCGGAAACTTAGTACATGTGTGAATACATAGACAAACAGAGTGTCACTAGTACGTCTCTACTTGACTAGCTCGTTAATCAAAGATGGTTAAGTTTCCTAGCCATAGACATGAGTTGTCATTTGATGAAACGGGATCACATCATTGGAGAATGATGTGATTGACTTGACCCTTCCGTTAGCTTAGCACTATGATCGTTTAGTTTATTGCTATTGCTTTCTTCATAACTTCCACATGTTCCTATGACTATGAGATTATGCAACTCCCGAATACCGGAGGAACACTTAGTGTGCTATCAAACGTCACAACGTAACTGGGTGATTATAAAGATGCTCTACAGGTGTCTCTAATGGTGTTTGTTGAGTTGGCATAGATCGAGATTAGGATTTGTCACTCTGATTGCCGGATAGGTATCTCTGGGCCCTCTCGGTAATGCACATCACTATAAGCCTTGCAAGCAATGTGACTAATGAGTTAGTTGCAGGATGTTGCATTACGGAACGAGTAAAGAGACTTGCCGGTGACGAAATTGAACTAGGTATGATGACACCGACGATCGAATGTTGGGCAAGTAACATACCGATGACAAAGGGAACAACGTATGTTGTTATGCGGTTTGACCGATAAAGATCTTCGTAGAATATGTAGGAACCAATATGAGCATCCAGGTTCCACTATTGGTTATTGACTGGAGATGAGTCTTGGTAATGTCTACATAGTTCTCGAACCCGTAGGGTCCGCACGTTTAACGTTAGATGACGATCGGTATTATGAGTTTATGTGTTTTGGTGTACCGAAGGTAGTTCGGAGTCCAGGATGTGATCACGGACATGACGAGGAGTCTCGAAATGGTTGAGACATGAAGATTGATATATTGGAAGGTTATGTTTGGACACAGGAAAGGTTTCGGATTAGTTCGGGCATTTACCGGAGTACCGGGGGGTTACCGAATCCCTCGGGGAGTTATTGGGCCTTGATGGGCCATAGTGGAAGAGAGGAGGAGGCGGCCAGGTGTGGTGCGCGCGCCCCTAGGCCGAATCCGAATTGGATTAGGATTTGGGGGGGCCTCCTTCTCTCCCTCTTCCCTTCCTTCGCCCTCCTAGTTGGACTAGGAAAGGGGGGAAACCTACTCCTAGTAGGAGTAGGAATCCCCCCTTGGGGCGCGCCCTAGGAGGCCAGCCCTCCCCCTCCTCCACTCCTTTGTATACGGGGGAGGGGGCACCCCATAGACACACAAGTTGACAATTGTTTTAGCCGTGTGTGGTGCCCCCCTCCACAGAAACACACCTCGGTCATATTGTCGTAGTGCTTAGGCGAAGCCCTGCGTCGGTAACTTCATCATCACCGTCACCACGCCGTCGTGCTGATGAAACTCTCCCTCGGCCTCAGCTGGATCTAGAGTTCGAGGGATGTCACCGAGCTGAACGTGTGCAGATCGTGGAGGTGTCGTGCATTCGATACTTGATCGGTTGGATCGCGAAGACGTTCGACTACATCAACCGCATTACTTAACGCTTCCGCTTTCGGTCTACGAGGGTACGTAGACACACTCTCCCCGCTCGTTGATATGCTTCTCCTAGATAGATCTTGCGTGATCGTAGGCAAAAAATTTGAAATACTACGTTCCCCAACACCGTGTACTCATCGTATCCCTAATCCGAGGTAGGCGACGTCTCGAAGGGGGTGGCGTTGGCGGCGCCGACGACGTGGCTGGAGAGGCCGTAGCACCCGAGGGCCACGAGAAAAAGCTCACGCCACATGGCGTAGTTGGAGTGTTGAAGACCAAGAGTGATGGGAACATATGTCGTGATTGAAGCAGCATAGGAGGACGGTGTAGGAACAGGTGCAGGGGTGGATGCGAGAACTGTCTTGCCGCGCTCCTCGGCAAGATGCTGGAGTTCTTCCTCGCGAGTTTTGATGATGGACTCGTGTTGCTTGAGCTCCTCTTCGAGCTTCTTGAGGTCGTCAGCATTCATGGTGGTAGAGAAGAAGGAGGCTGTGGGAAGCAGCAACGGCGGCGGCGATTAGGTTTTGAGATTGAGTCTTGATAGGAGAGGAACGATGTGGCCTGATACCATGTAAATTGGAATACACCGGGCGGCTCAATGCCAGCCACGGTACAGCCTCCTTGTATATATATGCATCCAGAAATTACAGAGTTTGTGTACAATACGAATAGACCAACAGATATGGAAACTATCTATTTGGTAGTTGCTTGACTTGCACTCCACGTTGTTCATTACGATACGGCTCCACCGGATGGTCTGACTCTAACACTGAAGAAATGGAGGCCAAGGTTGCTGTTGCTGAACCAGCTACTGAAATTCCTCAGCCTGTGGCTCCAGAGGTTATGCATCAAGAGGCAGTCAAGACTTCAACTATTAATCTTCTGCCCAAGCCACAGAATCCTCACACCAAGAAGCAAAAATACAAAGCTGATGATTTCTTTGTTGAGCATCATTTCTTCTCAGATTATAATCCTTATGACTGCTAGACTTCGTCGCAAGCGCTTCTGGACAGCCAGCCAAATGAATTTATATTCCTCACTGCTATTTGATAAAGACAAGGTTTTTGAACATCATCAAATTCCTCATGTGGATATGGAGTCTCTTCCATGCTTCACCCCTGTCCTCAGTGTTCTTCATGACGCTGGACTGCTCAACCTCTGCACTGACATTTGCGACTGGAATGAAGAACTCTTCTTCAATTCTATGCAACGCTACACATCACTCGCAATGTTGAAGATATGAATTCATGGGTGCTCGACTGGATGTCTGAAAATACTCACTACAAAGCACCAGCCTCTGAATTGCTTCATGTCGTCCCAGCCAGTCCTCCCACTGAAAGTGCCAGACTCATGTATGCAGAACCTGAACTTTCAAATCATCTGATGCAAGTGTTGATGAAGCCTTTGAAGCCTGGACAAGCTCCAAGGACCACATTCCTCGTCAAGGAATTGCTTTATGTGCCAAGGACAATATATAGAATATTGACCAAAACCCTCAGTCCGATCAAGGGCCACAACTCCGATGAAGAAGAGGTTGTTGGCATAATGAAGAATCTGATGTTCAATATCATACATGGTATTCCTATCGATTACCATGATTTCTTCATGAGGACTTTCGCCAATGCTGCTCTGTCATCTTTTGAGTTGAAGCCTTATGCACCATGGATTATGAGATTCATCAAATCAAGGTCTTCAATTCATTATAAGGCAGGCTGTCGGAATCATCTCAGCTATTTTCCTCCTATTAAAGTCCTCAAAAGGACTATTTCCTCAGCTGATGAGAAGGGCAAGACTGCTGTCATTGATGAAGGCACTCGTCCATTGGATGGACAGTTTCGAAAAGCTGCATCTTATTCCACCAATGATGACTCTGCAACACAAGACTCTGCTGCAAAAGCTTCAAAGCAAAATCCTCAAGCTACAGCTCCGCGTGTGATGACTGATCGTAAGCTTCTCCTCAGTCTTCATCAGAAGGTCGATCGCAACCACAAGTGGGTCAAGCATCAATTTGGTGCAATTCTTCAGAACATGACAATCACACAAAATACTGTGAAGAAGAATCACTACTATCTGCATGAAGTCTTTGACCGCACATGGGCTATTCTTTCAAATATGTATAGTAATAAAGATCTCAAGGAGATGGAATTCCAACAGGACTTTGACTGGGCGCAGCCACCTTCGAAGAAATTCAAAAAGGTCAAAGTTCCTCAGCTCGTCGCCAGTTCATATTCTTCATCGCACGAGACGGATGAAGCTGAAGTGTAAGTGCATCTAGTGCCACCCTTAGTTGGTTTTGGAGTATTGACGACAAACCTGGTTGAGGGACTAATGTGTTTGTGAGAGTTGCAGGATAACACAGGTAGAAGTCCCTCATTGATTCGGTTTTCCTACCAGAGATGACCCCTAAAAATGTATGAAGACATTTAAGTCAAAGGTGGTATGTGAAGACATTCACATTGAAGACTATGACAAGAGAAGACATCACGTGAAGACTATGGAGCGCGAAGACTTAGCAGTTTCGTCGTTCTGTGTTTTTCCTTGTTGAGTCATAGGAATCACCGAACTGTTAAGTGGGGTCCAAGTGAACCAGTCAGAATGACTGAAGTGATGCTTAACCAAAATCCTATGTCTTCGAGTGAAGACTATGAGAGAAAATCTTGTCCAGAGTTGGATAAGTCAGCTTTGCTTGTAGCTCAAGTAAAGTTGCCATGTGTGTTTGAAATCTGACCGTTGGAACATGTGTCAGTTCCTTAGTGACTAAGGGTCATTTCGGACAAATCAGGTTGGGTTGCCTAGTGGCTATAAATAGCCCACCCCCTACAACCATAAATGGTCGGCTGCTCAGAGTTAGTACACAGCTTTTGTCGTTTGAGAGCAACCCACCTCGAAGCCTTTGAGAGAGAATTCCTTGCGAGGATAAAGCCCTAAACACCGAGAGCCAAAGAGTGTTAAGCAGCACTTAAGTCTTCCTGTCTGTGTGATCTGAAGACTTATTACACTTGAGGACTGTGAATCCTCCAGCCGGTTAGGCGTCGCATTCTGAGCATCCAAGAGTCATTGTGGATCGCCGGTGAACGAAGTCTGTGAAGGTTTGGAAGTCTACCTTGAAGACTTACCAGAGTGATTGGGCGAGGACTGGGTGTCCTTAGCTCAAGGGGAATAAGGTGAAGACGAGGTCTTCTGAGTTGAATCTCAGCCTCCCTAACCAGACGTACAGTTGTCACATCAACTGGAACTGGTCCAACAAATCATTGTCTTCAACGAGTCACTGGTTTCATCCTTTCCTTCCCTTTACTTACTGTTGGTCCTTGTGAAGTCATTGTATGATTGCTTTATCTTTTGTCTTCACTAAGTGACTGCTTGTTCTGATTGGCTTCACAATATCTTCCTACCTGATATTTACTGCCTAGCTGCTATTAGTCATTGTGCTTTCACTCCATTGACTACTTGACTATGGTTTGCCTAGTGTAGTCTACCTTCCGCTGCATGGTAATAGGTTTATTTCTATCGTTTGTCTTCGAAACTTCCATGTTTTGAAGACTTTCATAAAAATTGCCTATTCACCCCCCCCTCTAGTCGATCACTAGCACTTTCAATTGGTATCAGAGCAAGGTACTCCCTTGTTCTGTGTGATTCGATTTAACCACCTAGAGTTTTAGCTATGTCGACTGCAGGGATAATTAAAGTCTCCGCTGCGTGCCCTGTCTTCGGTGGAACTGAATATCCCTACTGGAAGAATAAGCTGCGCATGCATCTTGAAGCCATTGATGTCGACCTATGGTATATCGTCAAGAATCGCGTTCCCAAGGCTGGTGAAGGTGTCACCGCTGCTGATGTCAAGAAGTTCGTTCAACTGGACTCCACTGCCAAGAACATCATATGTGGTTATCTGACCAAAGGACAGTATGGCCGCGTGAGTGCTTTGGAAACATCTAAGCTAGTCTGGGACTGGCTCTCCAAGGTTAACAAAGGCGTCTCAACCCAGAGAGATTAGAGAATCACTGTCCTTCGCAACCTCTTCAACCGCTTCAAGAGAAATGACAATGAGAATGTCCAGCTCACGTTTGATCGACTCACTGACATCACAAATGAGCTTCAAACCCTCGGCGCTGCTGAGATCACCAAGCATGAAGTCATCAAGACACTCCTGAGATCACTTGACAGCTCGTTTGACACCCTAGCCCTGATGATTCAAGAACGTCCTGACTTCAAGACACTCGATCCATCTGACATACTTGAGAGGCTCAACACACATGAGTTTCAGATTTCTAAGAAAAGAGATATCTACGGTCCCAACTATGGGCGAACTCGTGCCTTGAAGGCAAAAGCTGTCTCCTCATCTGAAGAAGAATCTGACATCAGTTCTGATGATCCTGAAGACATTGGAAAGGATCTTGCTATGCTTGTGAAGAAGTTCCAAAAATACACCAAGAAGAAAGGCTTCAGAAAGTCCTCAAGATCAAGCTCAAGGAATGATGAAGCTTCTGGTCATGACTACAAGAAGAGAACATGCCACAAGTGCAAGAAACCTGGCCACTACATCTCTGAGTGTCCGCAGTGGGACAATGAGAACAAGAAGAAAAAGAAGAGCAAGGAGTATGATTCTGACGACAAGAAGAAGAAGAAATACTCAAAGTCTTCTTCCAAGTCTTCCTCAAAGTCTTCATCACACAAGAAGAGATCATCTGGCAAGGCCCGTGCGTTTGTTGGCAAGGAAATGGATTCGGAGGAGTCCGCTTCTGAGGAGGCGGAGGTGGAGTCTGAGGAGGAGTCCGATTCTGGTGTGGCAAGTCTGGCTATAGCCTACGTTGCCAAGTCCATCTTCAACACTGAAGACAATGTCACCAACGCCGATGCTAATGACAAGGATGACTCCACTCCCACCTACTGCTTCATGGCATGCGGTGCCAAGGTAAACTCACGCGCCACTCACTATCAAACATCAAGTGAAGATGACTCTGATTGTGGTTCCAAACCCATCTACAAAACACTTGCTAAAATTGGAACTGAACAACAAAAAGCTATGGTACATATTCAAAAACTATTAGACAAAAGCGATGACCTGTTGGACGCTGAAATGACTCGATCTCAGTCCTTAATTGAAGACATAAAAAATCTTCATGTTAAGTATGAGGAACTTGAAAGTCGTCATGAAACGCTCTCAACATCTCATGAAAAACTTTCCTATGATTATCTTCAAAGGAAGCAAGACCTTGAAAAATTGAGAGCGGCTCATGAAGATCTTTAAAAGGAAAACGAGTCACTTCGCGCCAAACAGATCAGTTCCACTCAGGAAGGTTTTGAACCATCATGTCTTAAATGCATTGAGCGTGATAATGCTACTTCTGTTGCTGAATGTTCTACTGCTGCTACTGTTGCAATATCTTCAACTGTTGATGTGATAACTAACCCCTCTGCTGAGGATGCCACTGCTATTGCTGATGAGAATGCTAGGTTGAAGACATTGCTTGAAACAGGGATGTTCAAAAGTCTCAAAGGGCATCAGACACTATGTGATGTCCTCAAAAGGCAGATCCTGAACCGAAACCCTAGGAAAGAGGGTGTTGGGTTCGAAAGGAAAATGAATGTTGATGGCTCTTACTGGAAACCTGAGCAGTACCCCAAAACCACATGGGTTGCTGCAAAGGGACCTTTAGTGGATCCATCCACCCTATCTGGCTTCACTTGTGCTAATCCCATTGTTATTGATGAATCCTTTGATGCAAACTATAAACTGTTTAAGAATCAGAATGGTGAAGTGTTTGCCAGGTATATTGGTACTAACTGCAGGAATGTGCCGCCTATGAAGAAGGTCTGGGTGCTGAAAAGGTGTTTGGAGAATCTTCCTGTGAATGTCGTCATGACACCACAAGTGAAGAAGACAAACCCCAGACCACAGGCATCATACGGCCCAAAGGCTTCATATAGACAGAGGACTCACCTAAGTCGCACTAATGCAAATGTTTTGCAGGGAAGCCATACTCAGGCCTATGAATATGAGCGCGGTTCATCAAACCACCATGTTCATAAGACCAAGAACTATTCTGCTTATTCTTATGAGTACTATTGTCCACCTGCAAGACTTTTTGCTAGGGCTCCAAAGCCAAAGTTCTCAAATGCTGCACTTAGACTCATTGCTTCGAAGCCACCCTTGAAGATGTGGGTGGCTAAGAAAGCTTAACTCTCTTTTGCAGGGACAGGTCTCCAGCCGAAAACCAAAATCGTCTAACGCTATTGCTGGGGACCTTAAACATCTTGTAGGGCGCAAGATCAAATGCCAAAATGGTCTTATTATGCACTTTGTTCCCAAGTCGCTTGCTACTTGCCCTATCAGTCCTAATCTCGATTTAAGCTTTCATAATCCACTGGCTCGTCAAATGTTTTTGCTTCACAATTCTCTTCGTGAAGCCTATCCCCCTAAATGCACTGTAAGGTACGACACCAGCTGCTTAAGAATGGATTATTGATAGTGGGTGTACTAATCACATGACTGGCAAGCGAAATCTTCTTATGGACTCAACCTTACGTCCATCTGACAAAAGTCACATCACATTTGCTGACACTGGTAAAAGTAAGGTATTGGGTCTAGGTAGAGTTGCAATCTCAAAGGATCAACACATGGATAAAGTCATGCTTGTTGAATCCCTTGGTTTCAACTTAATGTTTGTCTCAATGCTTTGCGATTTAAACATGATTGTGATGTTTGGAAAATATTGTTGCCTTGTTCTAATGGAATCTGACAAGTCTCTAGTGTTTGAAGGGTATAGGAAAGATGATTTGTACATGGTAGATTTCTCAGCAGGACCACAGCTTGTCGTATGTCTTCTAGCAAAAGCCTCAAAATGCTGGCTCTGGAATCGGAGGCTAGGGCATGCTGGCATGAGGAACTTTCACACTCTTGCAAGAAAGAAGCATGTCATAGGCATCGAGAGCATCAAGTTCAAGAAGGATCACTTATGCGGTGCCTGTGAAGCAGGAAAGATGACAAGGGCCAAGCATCTCTCGAAGACAATCATGACAACGACTCAACCCTTCGAACTGCTCCACATGCATCTTTTCGGTCCCACTCATTACTCAACTCTTACTACTACTGCTTGTCTCTATGGCTTTATCATTGTTGATGATTATTCAAGATATACTTGGGTGCATATAATCCTCTACAAGACTGAAGTGCAGGATGTCTTCAGACGCTTCGCCAATCGAGCAATGAACAACTATGGCGTCAAGATAAAGCACATCAGAAGTGACAATGGCACTGAATTCAAGAACACTGGCCTAGATACATATCTTGATACTTTGGGCATCACACATGAATTCTCAGCTCCGTACACGCCACAACAGAATGGCGTCGTCGAACGCAAGAACAGAACACTTATTGAGATGGCTCGGACGATGCTTGATGAATACAAGACTCCAAGAAAATTCTGGCCTGAAGCCATTGATACTGCATGCCATATCATCAACCGTGTTTATCTTCACAAGCTTCTGAACAAGACATCCTATGAGCTCCTTACTGGCAAGAAGCCAAATGTCAGTTACTTCAGAGTATTTGGTGCCAGGTGCTGGATCAAGGATCCACATTACACTTCAAAATTTGCACCAAAAGCACATGAAGGTTTTATCCTTGGATATGGAAAGGATTCGCACTCCTACAGAGTCTTCAACCTCTTTCACTATAAAGTGGTTGAAACTGTGGATGTGCGGTTCGATGAGACTAACGGCTCGCAAAAAGAGCACCTGCCAAATGTGCTAGATGAAGTTCCATCCAGTGAATCAATCAAACTTATGGGAACTGGAGAAATCATACCTTCTGAAGCTCAGCCTGAAGAGGAACTTATCATCTCCGCACCTGATCAACCTGAAGACAATGATCAACCTGAAGACAATGCTCAGCCTGAAGACAATCCTTCTAACGATGACAATGATCAGCAAGAGCAAAGTCTTCGTCCTGTACATCCTCGTGTTGCAAATGAAGTACAGATTGAGAGAATAATTGATAGCATCAATGCACCAGGTCCACTCACTCGTTCAAGGGCAACACAGCTAGAAAATTTCTGTGGGCACTTCGCATTTGTCTCAATATCTGAACCTAAGAAAGTTGATGAAGCCTTCATGGAACCTGAATGGATTCAAGCTATGCAAGAAGAGCTTCAACAGTTTGAGCTGAATAATGTATGGGAACTGGTTAAGCGTCCTGATCCTCGCAAGCACAATATAATAGGCACCAAATGGATATACCGCAACAAGCAAGATGAGCATGGTCAAGTTGTCAGAAACAAAGCTCGTCTCGTTGCTCAAGGATACACTCAAGTTGAAGGGATTGACTTCGATGAGACATTTGCTCCTGTGGCTAGGCTTGAAGCCATACGCATACTACTGGCCTATGCAAATCATCATAACATTCTTCTGCATCAAATGGATGTGAAGAGTGCTTTTCTCAATGGCAAGATTGATGAAGAAGTGTATGTTGCACAACCGTCTGGCTTTGAAGATCCAAAACATCCTGACATGGTGTACAAGCTCAACAAGGCACTGTATGGCCTTAAACAAGCCCCTAGGGCTTGGTATGACACACTCAAAGACTTCCTGAAGAGCAAAGGCTTCAAACCTGGTTCCCTCGACCCCACTCTCTTCACGAAGACATATGATGGTGAACTGTTTGTGTGCCAAATATATGTGGATGACATTATCTTCGGTTGCACCAATCAGAAATACACTGATGAGTTTGGATATATGATGCAAGAGCAATATCAGATGTCCATGATGGGAGAGCTGAAGTTCTTCCTTGGTCTTCAAATACGTCAGCAACGCAACGGCATCTTTATATCTCAAGAGAAATACCTCAAAGATTGCCTGAAGAAATTTGGAATGCAAGATTGCAAAGGCTACACGATGCCAATTCCAGCCAAACATCATCTGGGTCCCGACGACAATGGTAAAGAGTTCGATCAAAAGGTATATCGCTCCATGATTGGTTCCTTGCTTTATTTATGTGCATCTAGACCAGATATCATGCTTAGTGTTTGCATGTGTGCCCGGTTCCAAGCGGCACCAAAGGAATCGCATCACTTAGCTGTGAAGCAAATTCTCAGATATTTGGCTCACACCCCAATACTAGGATTATGGTATCCAAAGGGCTCAGAGTTTGATCTAGTTGGATTCTCGGATGCTGATTATGCTGATGACAAGGTGGATCGCAGGTCTACATCAGCCACATGTCATTTTCTGGGACGATCACTTGTATGTTGGTCTTCAAAGAAGCAGAACTGTGTATCTCTCTCCACTTCTAAATCTGAATACATTGTTGCTGGATCTTGCTGTGCTCAGCTTCTATGGATGAAGCAAACACTCAAAGACTATGGCATTCACCTGAAGCAAGTGTCACTCTACTGCGACAATGAAAGCGCCATCAAGATTGCCAACAACCCAGTTCAGCACTCGAAGACAAAGCACATTGAAATTCGTCATCACTTTCTCAGAGATCATGTTGTGAAGGAAGACATTGATATCATACACGTCAACACTGAAGAGCAATTGGCAGATATCTTCACCAAGCCCTTGGATGAGAAGAGGTTTTGCAAGTTACGGTGTGAGCTAAATATCTTGGAATCCTCAAATGTCCTGTGATCAGGCACATATCCCAACACTTATGCATGTTGATGACTTATATGTGCAACACACGAAGTAAAATATATCTTCAATCAATGAAGACTTACATTCTGAGTGTGAATACATTAACGTGGAATTTGACTTCGGAGCGCCACGATAATTGTGCGTCGTGTTTGGGTCTAATACTTCCTATACGGTGGGTAACGCCACCACCAAATTCTTCTGTTTGAAGTGTTTTACCCATGGCGTTACATTTGCTATGTCTTCACATTTGGTTTGTCTTCAATTTCAACTTGTCTTCATAATTATCTTCACTATGTTGACTTGATTGTCTTCTGATATATACATACTAGTGTTCTGTCCTCTACAGCATTCACTTATAGCTATGTCTTCCTTGTTGAATCTTTTGAACTAAGTGAATGTGATTGGACCCTAATCTTTCTATGCTTTCTATCTCAAACTCTATCTGTCCAAATCATATGCATTCTATTGAAACTGTCGAATGTCTTCTCTGCGTCCTAGTCAGCAGAAGATACAGAGACAAACATTAAGTCCATTTTCAATGCTAATTCCTTCACCTGAAACCCGAAGAAGTGGGAACGACCACCCGACAATCCAGGCGTGCGTGGGAACATGGAATAACCTCCAATATGTTGCATGATGGCCATGTGTCCTTCAGATGTGAATCGCCAGGGGCACCTGTGTAATAAGACTGTGCCGTCCATGTCCCTGTAAATACACGCCTCACCACAGTCATTATCCTTTCTTCCACTCTCGCACAAACCTTAGCGCCACTACTAGCCCTCGACGATGCCGGCGACGAAGCGCTTAGCTGCCGCGACCTCACCGACGCCGTCTTCACGCCGGCCGCGGACATCATCTTCTCCGTCGTCGCCGTAGGTGTCCTCCGTCGCCAAGTTAGGGCACGGACGATCGAACTTCTCGGCCTCCTCTCCCACTCCGTCTAGCAGTTCTTCGTGTGGTAAATAAAACTTCCTTTTTACGGCCCCTTTGATCCTATAGATTCATCACTTTCTACCACAAGCAGTTTCTGTTCACACAAGTTGGATCTATTTCATACTGCATCTCATAATATGCCTAGTATGTTCACTTATGCTTCACAAAGTAGTTAGATTCCTCACTTGTACTTATTCGTGGATTCGTACAAATCTGGAACCAACTCTCTATCTATGAGTGAATGTCTTCGCATTATGAGGTTAATGTCTTCTAAGCTGATTTATCTTCAAAATCTTCTGAGAATGCATATGACCTCTTCCCCTTCCCTCGCACCTTAATGTTGTCACAGGTACATGTCCGTGGGAGAATCCCTTGGTTCTCATAGTCTGCATTCGTTTGCAGAATTCTTACAGCATCACATTAACTCTCCTGAAGCCTTTGAAACCTTTGAACATGTTGAAGCCATTCAGTTTGAAGTTCATGGCTACAGAGAAATCTACAAGAAAGGGAGGCAGACAGCGCCGTGGAAACACTGCTAAGGACCTGCCACCAGATCTCTATGAGCTATACAAGTCAGATCCATAAGAAACCTATGGAGAACGCAAGAACCGAATCCAATGGATTTGAAGACATTGGGCAGAGGAATGGTTCAAGTACAGATTCGTCACCGACGAATATGTTGAGAAGAGTGCCATCAAGGGCCCATGGGGAGATATCATATACAAAGGTCTTCAACCCAAATCACAGTCTAAAGCTATTGCTCAAGGCTTTTACCCCTGCATGCTTCGTGGACCTCAGCCTGCTAATGCCGACCCATCCTCTCTGTTATGGTGTCACGAAGACAATCTCTTCAAGTGCAACTATCAGTTTGCACAGAACTCGGCCAAGGAAAACAAGAAGTCATTGGGATTAGACTTCAACCCAGGCCCCTCTGCGCCACGTGCTGATGGCACACGAGAAGCTGAACCAATCTGGTTGGGCCCTTCTACAACCTAGAAGGTCTCATCACTCATATTATGGTTCAAGGGGCAGTCGTGGATCAACCTGCAGATGATGCTGAATCTGACGAAGCACCTGCACCACCGAAGCCAACGAAGCTGAAGAAGCCTAAAGCTTTAAAGTCTGCCTCAGCACCAAAAATCTTACGGGCGAAGCCACTGGCTACTGCACCTCCTGAAGACAGTGTGCAGTCTGAAGAACTATCGCGTATCTCCAAGAAGACTGAGATGAGAAAGAATAACGATCAGGCACTGACTGCTGCTGCTATTCTATGCAATGACGCCATTGATCTGTCCGGCGATGAAGATCTTGCAGATGACGCTCTTGAGCAACTGATTAAGAGCAAGGAAGAAGCAGAAATCTTCAATGATTTGCCTCTCTTTGACGTGGCAATCATCCACAACTTCATTGATGAGTGGTTTGAAACCCCCAATCTCAGCTTTGATGATCTGCAACTTTCAATTGGCCTCAGCGTCGCCTTCACTGGCGCCATTGCTTCTGAGCTAGCTCTAGCTCAGCGCATCGTTGAACTGAAGCAAAAGATCGACTATGAGAAAGCTCAGTTCAAGAAGCACATGGCCAAGCTCAGCGTGCAAGATGTGAAAAACTTCAAGATTATGCTGCACGAGCTCAAGGAAGCCTTTCTCAAGAAACATGAAGAAGCTAAAGGGTCTCGTGAGCGCATGAAGAGTCTAACTGACAAGTGCGTGCAAGCCTACAATGAAACTGAGAAGCGCAAGGCTCTTGGGCGTCTTGGCATTGACCCCAGAATGGCTGCAAAGAAGAAGAAGCCATCGACTGACACATCTGCACCTTCAAGGTAGGAAGAACCCCGCATTGTCTTCCCAAGCAGCATGTCCGGCTCGAAGCCAAAGGTCACTTCCACCGCTTCAGACCTAAAGAAGACAAGAGCTGCCGAGGCTAAAGCCAGAAAGAGGAAACATTCTGAAGCTTCTGATGTCGCTCCCTCCAAGAAGAAGCGCAAAACCAAGAAAGATCGGGCTGCTCCCACAGAGCCCCTTATTGTTGAGCCCATCTCGGTTGCTCATCCTAAATCTTTGCATCAAGAACGACAAATGATAGTTCATGAGCCTGCTTCCACAGAGGCTCCTGAAACTGAAGACATTCCAGCAGTTGACCCCACCGCTGCTGAAGACATTGGTCACCATGACAATGTTGAAGATGATGAAGTCCTTCCTCAGATCGAGCACCAATTGGTATCATCGCCTGTGGTTACGCACAGCGAACTCATCAGCATTGGTCGTCCTCTGACGCCAACTGCTCAGGATGCATCGTGGGCTGATCACCCACAGAGACAAGACACTCCAAGCTCTCCCCAACCGCAAGCAACCCCATCAGTGCAAGAAGAGGATGACTTTGAGGCCCAGACAACTCCATCTTCACAGGCGTCGCCAGTGTTACGCAGGCTTCGCAAAGGACCAAGGCCCCCAAGTCCCTCTTTCGAGCATTTCAGAAGGAGAAGTGCACCACCAATCTGTTGCACGTTAGGTGTTCCCCGAAGCCACTCCTACTGTGAACGTTTCCGAGTCTGAAGCTAAAGTTGTTGAAGACAATCCGGCTGCATCAACCGAAGAAAAACAAGCAGAAGAACGTGTCCCTACTTTCCCCATCACTGAAGAAGTTGTTCCTGAAGTGAATGTGTCAGTGCCCGACCCTCCAGCTCCTCAAGTGGAGGTTGAGAATCCTGAGGCTGCCACCACTAACACCACTGAAGCCAATGACGTGGTCATGGCTGAAGACACTGTGGAGCCTGCACCTAACACTGTGCCAGAGGCCAATGAAGCCAATGATGCACCTGCAACAGATGTGCAGCCTGACGCCTCTGTTGATGCCACTGCTCCTGTTCTGCCACCAAGGCCACATACTATTGAGCAAGCATACAACTATGGTCAGCTCATCACTGTCAAATGGCCTCTTCTTGTTCCTCCACCTGCTGCTGGTCCCCAATTTGACTATCACGTCAAGCGCAGGCCTCAGGTTCAGAAACCAATGCCAAGGCTGCCTAGGTTTCCAGGCACTGCATCTGCACCCGGATCGTTCAATATCAATGACTTCAAAGCACACAACACCTTCTTCAATAGCGCCAAGAACCCCTACTCAAAGGCAAGAATATCTTCTGATCGGTTCTGGAGCTATCAACAGCGCAGTTATTACTCATGCATCTTGTATAATCAAGGTCGCATTTTTTCCCCATATGTGTCTTGACACTGAAGCCATAACTAGTCTGCCCTGTTTGGAAGAAGCGCTGGATTGCTTCAGAGAATCTGGTTTGTTGCAGTTCGTCACTGACAAGAAGCACTGGAACGAAGAATTGATGCTCCAATTCTATGCCACTCTTCATATTCGTGGCTACAACAGGGATCCGAAGACTTGGGTCCTTGAGTGGATGACAGGCAATGTTCATCACGAAGCCAAAGCCTTTGATATCATTGAGCTCACTGGCCTGCCTACTCCAGGAGATCTTTATGAACCTGGTTGTCAGCTTCACAGTGCTGCTATGGAAAGCATTTTTCACAAGCCTGAACCCAACATGAGTCAGATGCTTAGCATGATGAAGCCTTTGCCTCCAGATGCTGAATATCCTAAGGAGTTCTTTGTTGAAGACCTTGAGTATCTGCCACGCACTATCTATCACATCATAAGGCGAACTCTCTGGCCCATCAAAGAACATTCTCCACATGCAAATCTGGAAGGTGCAATGAAGACTTTGATCTTCCATATTCTTCACGGCAAAAGCTTCAATGCACAAGACTTCTTCATCCGCCAACTTGCTACATCCGAATCTGATCTCTTTGGCTTGAAGTTTTACGCCCCATGGATTATGCGTCTTATCAAACTACACTCAGCTGTCACCTATCAGCTCTCTGCTCGCAATCATCAGATTTTTCTGCCTGACGTCGACATGTCAGTTGAAGCCATCTATCCAGAGCCTGCCAAGGAGCCCCTTAGTCTTCAGGATGCTGATAAGCAAAGTTTCTCTCAACACATTGAAGGCGACCCAGCAGACACTCGTGTTTATCCTCTGGCTGATACTACCCGTGCACCTCATCGTGCCCTCACTGAAGCCACTGAAAGCACCATTGCACAACGGCCCAAGAAGCGATCCCGTGTTCTCAATGACCGAGAGCTTCTGGTTGCCCTTCATCAGAAACAGGATAAGCATCATGACTGGCTGAAGTGCCAAATGCAAAGCCTCTTGGTGGACGTAAACAGGATTCGCAACCTTGCCACCAAGAATGCCTTTGTCGCCCATGAAACTTGTCGGCGTACATGGAAAGGGCTGACGCTTATGTGTTCTGATCTTCAAGAGGATGGTTTTTCTGAACGCTTCAAGTTTGACTCAACACCTCCAAGAAGGACCTTGCTGCGGCGTACTCCGTCTCTTGAAGACTCTGAGTTCTCCTCCTCTGCTGCAACAGTGAATGCACGTGTCATCGATGATGAAGACGATGCTACTTCACCACCTTCGGCGTGAATCACCACTGCACCGAGTTCGTCTGCACCGCCAACCAACTCCGACGACCCTGCTGCTTCACCAACTCCTCATGGGAACGAGTAGGTGCTCTATGCCTTCAAACCTTTTTGGTCCTTACTGACAAAAGGGGGAGAAGCATATGAGTTTGATAGTCTTCAAGCGGGTTCATATGGGCGGTGGTTTTATATTTTGCCTAGTGTTTACAACTCTCGCGTTTTGATACATTTGGTTCTTTGAGTTGTAACACTCAAACTCGATGGTCGTCTGCTACTTATTTGCTTTTCTGTGATGCGATGATAAATTCCGCATGTGCGATGATAAATTCCGCACTTAGATCATTTTGCAGATGTCCATTTTTCATTATGCATGTCATTATCTTCACATACTTTTCATGCATGATGAATTGTCATCATAAGTTAAAGAGGATCTCCACCTGCCATGTGCATTTGCATACCAAAAGCAAATTACTTATATGCACATCTTCAGGGGGAGCCTTTACCACTTATGAAGACAATAACCTATCCTTTACAATTTCACATATTTTATTCCCCGTTGAAAACTTCAACCAGTTTGTCATCAATCACCAAAAAGGGGGAGATTGTAAGTGCATCTAGTGCCACCCCTAGTTGGTTTTGGAGTATTGACGACAAACTTGGTTGAGGGACTAATGTGTTTGTGAGAATTGCAGGATAACACAGGTAGAAGTCCCTCATTGATTCGGTTTTCCTACCAGAGATGACCCCTAAAAATGTATGAAGACATTGAAGTCAAAGGTGGTATGTGAATACATTCACATTGAAGACTATGACAAGAGAAGACATCGCGTGAAGACTATGGAGCGCGAAGACTTAGCAGTTTCGTCGTTCTGTGTTTTTCCTTGTTGAGTCATAGGAACCACCGTACTGTTAAGTGGGGTCCAAGTGAACCAGTCAGAATGACTGAAGTGATGCTTAACCAAAATCCTATGTCTTCAAGTGAAGACTATGAGAACAAATCTTGTCCAGAGTTGGATAAGTCAGCTTTGCTTGTAGCTCAAGTAAAGTTGCCGTTTGTGTTTGAAATTTGACTGTTGGAACACGTGCCAGTTCCTTAGTGACCAAGGGTCATTTCGGGCAAATCAGGTCGGGTTGCCTAGTGGCTATAAATAGCCCACCCCCTACAACCATAAATGGTCGGCTGCTCAGAGTTAGTACACAGCTTTTGTCGTTTGAGAGCAACCCACCTTGAAGCCTTTGAGAGAGAATTCCTTGCGAGGATAAAGCCCTAAACACCCAGAGCCAAAGAGTGTTAGGCATCATTTAAGTCTTCCTGTCTGTGTGATCTGAAGACTTATTACACTTAAGGACTGTGAATCCTCCAGCCGGTTAGGCGTCGCGTTCTGAGCATCCAAGAGTCATTGTCGATCGCCGGTGAACGAAGTCTGTGAAGGTTTGGAAGTCTACCTTGAAGACTTACCAGAGTGATTGGGCGAGGACTGGGTGTCCTTAGCTCAAGGGGAATAAGGTGAAGACGAGGTCTTCTGAGTTGAATCTCAGCCTTCCTAACCAGACGTACAGTTGTCACAGCAACTGGAACTGGTCCAACAAATCATTGTCTTCAACGAGTCACTGGTTTCATCCTTCCCTTCCCTTTACTTACTGTTGGTCCTTGTGAAGTCATTGTATGATTGCTTTATCTTTTGTCTTCACTGAGTGACTGCTTGTTTTGATTGGCTTCACAATATCTTCCTACCTGATCTTTACTGCCTAGCTGCTATTAGTCATTGTGCTTTTACTCCATTGACTACTTGACTATGGTTTGCCTAGTGTAGTCTACCTTCCGCTGCATGGTAATAGGTTTATTTCTATCGTTTGTCTTCGAAACTTCCATGTTTTGAAGACTTTCATAAAAATTGCCTATTCACCCCCCCCTCTAGTCAATCACTAGCACTTTCATGAAGACTTAAACGACACCGCGGCAGGCCCTACCTCAATGGATGACCCCAACAACGGTGGCGCTCCTCCATCGACTTCATGATGATATTCTTCAGGGGCGTTAGTCCTCATTTTTCATCTCTTTTGGTCATTCGATGACAAAAAGGGAGAAATTTGAGTTAGTCTTCAAGCGGGTCTCTTATATGGGCCTTTTTTCGTTAAGTTACAACTCTCACTCTTCTGAAGTGTTTGTTGATCGAGTTGTAAACTTAAGTCCTATGGTGCTCTGACTCTTTTGAACTGCTTTTCTGCATGCTTATTCCTCAACTGCCTTAATGCACACATGCTAAATTCGTCAGAGTCCATATTTCATCATGCTTTCAAATTCTTCATATCATATGTTAAATGCGTGTATGAATTACAAGATATAGGGGGGGTCTCCATGATTCTACTCAACAATGTGCATTTGCTATTCAGAGCAAATTCCTCAAATATGCACATCTTCAGGGGGAGTTCTTCTATATCTTGCAATCAAATTCCTCAATATCAGTATTTACACTTCATATGTTTATCCCCGTTGAATCAATCGCCAAAAAGGGGGAGATTGTAAGTGCATCTAGTGCCCCTTAGTGATTTTGGTGTATTGAAGACTTATAGGTTAAGGGACTAATGTGTTTGTGAGTGTACACAGGTTCTATAAGTCTATGAGGAGTTTGATGTTTACGATGAAAGTCGACCCCTAAAACTGAATGTCTTCAGTTGAAGACTTTGGTTTTCTTGAAGACTTTGAAAGTGAGGAAATTAGTGTGACCTTGAAGACTTGATATTCATGCGAGGATTATGAAGCATGAAGACTTTTGTTTTTGTAGTTTCATTTTCTCTTTCTTGAGTCATAGGAAACACTGTACTGTTAAAGGGGGTCGAGGTAAAACTAAGGAAAAGTTTCCAAGTGATGCTCATCTCAAAATCCTACACCTACCCAATCCTTTCGAGTGAAGCCATTGGAAATCTCATACAGTTCAGTCAATTTCTTCAGTGACAGAGGCGAAGATCTTCTGGTCTCTGAGGAATTTGTCCTGACTGAGGAGTTAGGAATTTGCCAATGCGGATTGCCTACAAGTGAGGAACATGATAGCCCTGAGGAATTTGATACACAAATTACCGACCGTTGTTATGCTATGCGCCAGCTGTCCCAAAATATCTATTCACCTAACGGTCATATCATTGAAGGGCATTTATGTCTTATCATGTCGGGCTGCTTCCTAGGCTATAAATAGCCGCCCCCTACAACCACTAGTTGGTTGGCTCCTCCGAGAGAAACTAACACTTGTCATTGAGAGCATCCCATTCTCCGAGGACTTTGAGCGAAAATCATCAAGTGAGGAAAAAACCCAAACCCAAACACCTACAAACCCAAAGTGATTGAGCATCACTGAAGAGATTGTTCCTGTGTGAAACCGACGCTTGTTACCTTTGAGGACTGTGCATCCTCCAGGCGGTTAGGCATCATGGTCTAGAGTATCCAAGAGTAATTGTGGGTCGCCGAGTGACCGAGTCTGTGAAGGTTTGGAAGTCACCTAAAGACTTACCACGAGTGATTGTGTGAGGTCTGTGTGACCTTAGCTCAAGGAGAATACGGTGAGGACTGTGTGTTCTCAGGTTTAAATACCTAGCCGCTCCAACCAGACGTACGATTGTCACAACAGTTGGAACTGGTCTAACAAATCATCGTCTTCACCAAGCTACTGGTTTTATTTCCTCAACCCTTTCATTTCCTCATTCATGTGTTGATGAACTTGATCATTACTGTTTGAAGACTTTGACTGAAGACTTTCTCAATTTACTCGATCATATTTCTTCAGTCACATTGTTTTCAGCCTGCTCATCCTGTTTTCACGCCACTTGTACTCTGTGCTTGTTTCATTCAATCATGATGACTGCGCTACTGCTCTGTTCCGCATGCACCTGAGTACTTATTCCGCTGCTAGTAGTTCGTGACTTAGGAAATTCCTCAAGTTGAATTTCCTCAGTGAAAAATTTGTAAAAATTGCCTATTCACCCCCCCTCTAGTCGATATAACGCACTTTCAGGGGCAGGTGATGCAGTTGCACCCCGAAGAAGTTCAAGAAACTGCGGAGGAAGGGATGAGGTGGCATGGAAAAGCCTCGCTCGACGTGCATCATGAGGAGGACATGCTTATCCAGCCGTGGTGCGGGCTCCGGCTTGTCTGCCTCCGGTAGCCTCCAGCCTTCCTCCGGGACCAACCCGTCGATGACGATCCCCTCCATGTCTTCCGCAGTGACCTGAGGCGGAAGCCAATCCCCCTGGATCCAGTCGGGCGAGGGAGCGGGGCTCGACGACGAGTCCTTCTGTGCCTTCTTGGCCCGCTCAAGCTTGGCCGTCGCGTCCTTCACCATCCTCTCCGCACACTCCGGCAAGGCGTGGTGGTGGGCTTGGTGGAGAGGGCGGGTGGCGAGCTCGTCAAAGTGGACGAAGGGGTGAAAAAGGGATTTGGTAATTTTTCTACCCCAACCCTACCGTGTTTTATACCGTGGATAAATCCACCCCGAGGATTAGTGGTCGTTGATCTCCGGTCCCACGGCACCCTCAAATCTCGCCGCACAGAGGAAGTGCGACACATGGCAGATTTCCGGGGCAGGAATCGAGGTGCCGTGCCTCCACTTTCCCCACGATCCGCGGCGCAACCGCGTCCGCACGCACGCGCATTTTCAAATCGCTGTAATTTCGCCGCAGATCAATCCGATTGATCACCGGTGATCGCTTTCCTAAGAATCACTCGGTCCGCCAAACACCCTCGAGGGTCGTCCTTCACTCGGACGCACAAACGAACCGATTGAAGTCAACTTCAGGACCACAGTGGGATGAGCTCAACGCTCCGCTACGGATTGACTTGCCCTTTTACTAGGCTCCAAGGCATGAGTCTCATAAACTTAGACTCGAAGATGGCCAATGTTGGTGCTCCTCCGAGACATCGGGTGGCATCTATCCGGAGAGTTAAACTACTTGCAAAGAACAAATGTTGTAACCACACAAGACTGATGGGCTTCTATACACAGCTACACTGCTTCTCGAGCAGCCTCTGACAGAACTACATACACAATGGGCAAGTGACTGCTAATGTCAGCATCGGGGTTCTTCTTATTACAGATATACACGTAAATGCACGTACTACTTACTACTGTCCCTCAGGCCACCGTACCTGTCAGTGATCGCTGGATGGCTGTGCACGGTGGACATGGCAACAACTGCTGCTAATGCTGGACGGAAGAAGGAACTACGGGACGGGAAGAAGAGGGAGAGGCTTCCTGGTCAGCCGCCGCGTCCTCCTTTGAGAAATAACTCCCTTGGGATCAGAGCCCTCTAGCCCAGCGTCTAGCTCCGCCGGGTCCAGGGCCAGCCTCCTCCTGATGAAGCCGTCCACGTCAAAATCACTCTCTGCCTCCCGAGTGTATGCAGCACGGCGGTCCACGATGCTGTCGAGGTTGGGAGTGCTTGAACCTTCAGCCGTGCCGCTGTCGAGGTCAGAAGTACTTGAACCTTCAGCTGTGATCCCCCTGTTCCTACCTTGCTGCATCACTTGACCGGACGGTCGGTCCATGTTTAGGAGCTTCTTCACGCTGTCTAGAGCAGGATCGATGATGTCGAGGAAGCCCATGACCCAGGAGGCATCATCCATGACCTCGATACGCTGTCAGGATGGGGAATGATCAGTTGCATTGCCACGGGTCTCCCGCGGTAGGCTAACAACTGCTGCTAGCCTGCTACTATGTTGTTCATGGAGATGTAGGCACAAACACATGAACACAAAAGATATAGTTTGCATGCACTAACCTGCTGAAAATAAAGGTCCCGTATTTCTTCAGCTCGAACTGGATCCCCCTGTTCCTCCTCTAGTGCCGCCCATGTCAGCCATGTCACCTCACTCTGAGAATTGATGTTCAGCGAAGACCTCAACAATCTTCTGGCAGCAGTGTAGTTACCCACACGCTGTTCTAGGACTCCCCAAGCCTATAAAAGTAGTGCTCATAATTTAATGGTATGAGATAGTAAACGGAATAATAGCCGACATTAGGAGCTAATCTTCAAATTGCTAGAATGATGCAGTTTGAGCCTTCAAATCATGGATACAACATATGCTTCACACATACGAGCAAGCAGTCAAGTTGGACTATTTCATCAAATCAAACTGTATATATTCGATGGTGTGTGAGACAAAAAGGTATAACAAACACTTAGACAAAGTATCAGATTTTGTTCAAGTGATATTCTTTACCTGAAGACAACGAGCAGCACATTCATTTGTTGAATTAACTGACAAGGCTCTTTGATAGAGTGACCTTGCAGTTCTCTCATTTCCTTCTTTCCACTCCATCCAACCCCAAGCCTATAACATGAAATGCTAAGTTTCAAAGATAACCTAATACTGTAAAGAAAACAGTCCATAAGCAAGTAGCCATGTCAATTAGCTGGAAATAAAAAGCACATCTAAATGTTGAATGCAAAGTGGTACTCTTGTATATTTCGTTCCTGATTTTGGTAGAAACATCTGTCCTTCTAGTTGTTCATATCCAATCTTTTTTACTTCAATGTGACCAACAACATGCAAAACCTACAGATATTCCTGTGACCATATATCTGGTTCGATCCCTAGGCGTGCAGGTGTGTGTTCGCATTAGTAGAATAGCATGTGCCCACGTTAAGTGAAGCCGGTAAGATGTGTGAGCATCATGGGGTGTGGTGTGTGTGAGTTTATGTGTCTTGCTTGTACTCTCTGAAAAAAGAGAAAATGCAACACCTTCCATGGTGGAAGGTAGGTAATATATCTAATTGCACCCAAAAAGTAAACTCTACAGAAACTCAAAATATATCACTCAAGATCTTAAAGAACACTGGCTAAATAATCTAAACTCTGAAGGTGAAAGAAGGATATAGAGCACAACACAGAAGTACTAACAAAAGGGAAGGCATATTCTGAACTCAAGGGATGCACTGAATATTCCGTGAACCTTTCCATTCCCAAATGATTCGATTGTATATTTGCATACTGAATAACTAGGACTTGCAAGTTGCAGCTCTACTGTAAGAGGCACTACAACAAAGTAATGTCGGAAACTGAAAAATTGTATCTCCAGACAGAGGAAAAAGAACATTAAGAAAAGGCGTACAGACCAACTGCAAATGAAGTAAAGCAAACCGCATGGAGCTTAAATGGTCAGATTAATAAAAGAGGTAAGTGCAGAAATACTTACTATCCAAACTGGTTGGTGCCTTGGATCAATCTGAGATGCCTTTCTAAATAATACACGGGCAACATTTGGAGATGCACAATTGTATTCCAGCAGTGCAAGTGACTGTAGAATTACAGGGTCCCTAGGGTTCACAGCATGGCCAATCTTAAGTAACTTCCTTGCTTTGTCAGTGTTACCTTGATTGGCCTCAAAGAGTGCCCAAACATGCCACGAAAATCTGTTCTTGGGACTAGCCTGGACAGCTTTCTGCACAGGAAAACCGAAGTTACTTTCTGCCAAGAAACTTGATTTTCTTTCAAGGAATGTGATAAATAATACGAGGAACTATCACATGCAGATGTGAACCAATAGCACCATAGTATGACCCTAGCATTGTATTATAGTGGAATAACTGAAACCGATATAGTTACTAGTAGAGCAGATCTTCCAACAAAAACCAGACAAATAAAGGGTGAATCTACAATAATTCCATCGCTACTTGGAATTTCTTTCTACTTCACACTACCCATTAAGACAAAAAACCCTCTGAAGATACGTGAACATGAGGAAATGGATGAACAAGCCTTAGAAAATTACAAGTATGAGAACCAAACCAGTAAAAACCATCAATGGGAAGTATGATTGTCTAAGTATTACCTCAAAGAGCTTCCTCGCAATGACATTGTTTTCTGCACGCATTTCTACCTGAGCCCAAGACTACTAGAAAATTGTCATACATAAGTTCACAGTTCAACACAAAATACAGCTTGAAATTTCTTTTTATGCAGTAAACAGAAAACTATGAAGCAAATACTTACTAGCCAACTTGCACAACTTTTTGGATTGCATTGAGTAGCTAGCTGGAATAAAGTCCGTGCTTGTTCAAAGCGCTCTGCTCTAGCTTCAAGCAAAGCAAGAGTCTGGTAAATGTACTCATTTCCTCCACAATATTTCAGACCTTTTGCAAGTAGGTTCCGAGCCTTTTTTATGTTTCCTTGTTTGATTTCTAAAATTGCCCACCCATGCCAAGCTGCAATGTGCTTTGCATCAGCCACAGTAGCAGCATCAAATAGCTCTCGTGCTCTTCGAATACTCCCACCCTTGCTTTCTAGCACTGCCCAGCACTGTAATCCAAGCAAAAGGAAAACCATGACTTCTGCATGTTTTATTGGATTTCTCACTAGATGACGTAATTTCTAGATATGTCAAACATACACACTGGGGTCAATGTGCAAGATAGTTCCAGCTGGGCACATCACACAGGATTCAATCAAAAATCTCGAATGACTTCCTACATTTTCTACCAGATCGTAACAATATTTCAAGAAATTATGTTCTGACATAAATAACATGTGTAAATGAAAGCTAAATAGTAAAAAGATTGACCCTTATAGGTGCTCCCAGTGTGTTCTTTTTCGTTTGAGAAACACCGAGTATAACATATAGACGAACGAGTTATAGTTAAACATAGTCAAATCCACACATGGCATATTAACAAAAAAAATTACACTTGGTATATTAAGATATTGTTAAGATAACCGTATGGGCATTATTTATGTTGACACGTAAGCCTCTAGAGGATGAACCACATGCCCTGCATTGCTGACGTGGTATAAATTTTCTACTAGTCGGTTTAGAAGTGAGGTGATGACGTGCAAACCTGCCAAATGTATGGATTTTCTCCCTGTGTGGCTTGGCAGCCCCTTTCATAAGCCGCTCTAGCTTTGTCAAACCTCGACTGTTTGCTATATAGCTTCCCAAGCGCGACGTATGGGCGCCCGTCTTCAGGCCAATACAACATGCACTGGATCAGAAACCGATCGTCAGCTTAGAGCAACCAAACAATTAGACACTTGATGATTCTATATAAACAATAATGGAGTAGCATTTTAGAGCACAATGCAGCCTCATTATCTCTTGTTGTGTTTCAGTGAGATGTCATACTATTATGTTGGATGCATTGAACTCTGTGCTGTAGGTGCGCACCTTGTTGAGGAGCTTCTCGGCTTCCGCGAACTCGTACTTCCTGGTGTGCACCTTGGCGCGGTGGAGCCAGAGCTCGAGGTTGATGGGCAGCGGGCGCTCAGCCGTGGCGGCGGGCTCGCCCATGGCGGGCTCGAAGAGCGGGACCTTCTTCGCAATCTCCTCCATTCTCCTGTCGAAGGGGCCCTCCCCGTCCCGCTCGGGCCCTCCCCCTGCCGCGGCAGCGGGCCTCCCGCGGCGTAGGCGGAGGAAGAAGAGCGCGGCGGCGGATGAGGCCTTGGTGGTGGCAGGGCCCGGGAGGGGCGGGGGAGGCGGCGAGGACGAGAAGAGCCGCATCGCCATGGCGCTGGAGCGCGACGCGGTGCTCTGGTCGGAGCAGCGAAGCAGGTGAGGCCGAGGCGTGGCTTTGTGAGGGAGGGGGTGTGGAGTTTACGGGATTGCCCACGCGCGTGCGGTGGTGTTGACGCCGTGGGCGGGGCTGCGGGGGCAGAAGCGGGAGGCGGGGATGGGGGAGGCCGTTGGAGAGGCCCGGAGCGCGCCACGTCGCCGGGCAGGGAAGGTCAGTGTTTTTTGAGTTTCACCGGACCGGCAAAACCTCTCGGGACGAGTGCTTCGCCTCGGCGTGCGATTGGACACGAGGCGGGATGCCCGTCTCCTGTTTTCCAAGGAAAAGAGAAGCGTCCCGTTCCTGCCTGTGATTGTCACCGGGGATGTACCATGAAACTATCAACATATCTTTCTTTCTCTTTTTGTCTTTTGAAATGATCAACATCTCATTTTTGACACGCTGCGAGAGATATCACCAGTCCTGAGTTGAAAAACAATAACTTGCAGGTATGAATATGGATGATATTTTTTTACTCAAGCGATCTTTGCGGCTTTGCCATGGTTACGGAGCAATCCACGCAAAATAAACCAGCATAACACTCGTTTAGGCTGCCAGTACAGCTTAATAAGCACATGAAGCAACATAACCGCGGCAAAAACCATACTCTACTTTTAAAAACACACTGCAGTTAGGAGCCCAAGGAATGCATGCAAAAAACACAACCAAGACATGAAGCAGGCATACGGCAGCACACTACGACAACTCCGCAACCAACAGAGCGACACTATGTCCATATGTAGAGACCACGGCCAAATATACCCAAGAGAGATAGTGTCAGAATTCCCCGCGCAGCAAAAAAAAGGAAAGGGAAAAAAAGAAGTAACCCTCTCCTGAGGAAAGACGAGCAGATGTTCAGTCTGATGCCGTTGATCTTATTAGCTGACTGCTCTGACAAAAATGTTGAAACTGTAGGTCAATTACAACTGCAATATGTGAATGCTTTTGTACATTCTGTTTCCTGTTCCAAGCATCAAAACATATTCAATCTACAGTGTCTCAACCTGAATCGCTAGATGACAGCGGCATCTAGTTCATCAAAAACATTGGCACTTTGGCTCCTCCCAAGTACCATAAGTCGATATTTCGGCACAAAATATGCCTGACTCACGGTTAGTTCAGCATCTAACCATTGCCGCCCCAACGACGTTTCCTTGCAGGTCGCTGATTCTTGACATCGTCCGCACCACACGCAACTGCTAACAGTTCATCCTTGCCATTGTCTTGCTCCTTTTGGGTAACAGTAACAGCTTCTTTGAACCTCTCCCTTCTCTTCTGCATCTTTTCCATTACCTTAAGTATGTGTTTCTCGTCGCATTCCCTTGTAGCTCCATTGTCGCAAATATCTTTTGAGGTTGCATTAATCATCTCTAACTGACCGCCTGAGCTTGCTTCAATCACTGATTTCAATGCTGTGTTTCTTGGCTTGTTAGGTTTTCTGTTTGGAGCAGTTTCCTGATGGTCCTCTTCAATCACTTCTCCCTCCTCAATCTCATCTTCTTCCTTGGTAGTTTGGCGTCTTTGGTTTGTTGTTTTCTCCAAGCCCTGGCAGACTGACTGATAGTAACTTCTATTCAGTTTCACCTTCTGTGCTTTCTGATGTACATCCTTGTGTTTGGAACTGTGCAAATTCTTGTCTGCAGGAAGACATCCCTCATTGTCACTTTCAACTCGCCTTATCTCATTGCCTTGGAGCTTAAACTGCAATAAATGACAATATAGCATTGAGGAACAAAAGTCCACAGATGGTGAGAGCATGCATGCAAGAAAAATAAGGTAAAAAGGTGCACATCGACTTGTACTGAAATGGCAAACACAAATAGTGCGAGAAATTGTATTCCTGTTCCATTGTTGGGTAAACAACTGCTCTTAAAGCTTTGACAGTTACTCCTTGTCACTAATACACAATGTGTAGTAGAAGCAAAGGACCGGGACACAAGAATCAGCAGCAATTTAGCATTGACAGTTAAGATTCTACAATGATGGCCATGTTAACAAAGCACCAGAAATAGGCATACAGAGAGAAAAATAAGTCCATTATAAACCCTCCGGTTTGATGTGTGCTCATACTTTCAGTCCCTAAATTCAGGACCCTGAACTTCCTAATACGAACCAACTTAGACAGCTTGTTTGGCACACAGGGAAAAGGGTGATGCTTGCCAAACAGTGAGTCCCAAACATTTACTCGTGGATACACTATGTCCCCTCCTTGCTCATCACCCTCCTTCAATCAATCGCACAATTCTGCACTTGTGGTGCCACCTCGATGTGAGAATGATGCAACCACCGCCATTGTGGCCTTGAGTGCCACTTAACGCGCGCTCCGCCCCGAGCAACGTCACAGGTGGACTCTGCACACTGACCCCACCCCCTTTTTTGGCATCCCTCACTTCGGCTGGTGGCATGAGAAGAGAAGGAGAAAAGTATAAAGTGTTGGTGGTATGGGAAGATAGGGGCAATGTTGGTATTCTCTTTAGAAAAAATGGCATTGAAGGCTGATCAAATCCGGTCTACTGGGCAGTAATGGGCTCCAATGCAGCTAAACACCCAAAAAGGAAGCAAGGGATTGGTTGTTAAGGTTCGGGGTTACAAATTCTGGGCTTTAGACTTCGGGGTTACAAATATCTGGGCTCTAGACATCGGAGTTCATTTCAAACTGAAAAATGAACTTCAGGGTTTAAATGGACTGTTTACTAAGCAACAATAATTGTCAATTTTCTACTCCATTTAAATGGACATCTGATAAGATAATTGGTTAAATGGATTATTGTTGCTGTATTACTTCGGGGTTTAAATGGATTGTTACCGGGGCACATCTGTCGCATTTTCTACTTCAGTGTGCCCCGGTAACTTCCGTATACTGTATTACTTCAGGGTTTAAATGGATTGTTTAAATGGAGTAGTAGTTACCGGGGCACATCAAACATCTGATAAGATAATATCGTAATACAGTATACGGAAGTTACAGATAAAACTTGGTAAACTTACAACACGACCTAAAAGAAATATATTCCTATCCTATTCTTCAGCAACCAGTAGGATTACTTATAGGATATTAGCTGCTAAATTAAGTGTCTGAGAGATCAATATTTGGTGATGCAGCACTGCTTTACAAAAAGAAACAACAAATATATATTATAACTAAGTGTTTCCTCTAAGTATAAATATTAAGCAAAATATACAGGCGCAGAAAGAATTAATGCTTTCTACCAGTAACTGCATGTGTTAAGTCAGCCGGATATAAACCATGTACTATCATTTTTATGGACATGAACATGTTCTTAATCTATACTACGGATTGAAAATATGAACCTGAACATAAATGTAAATTACAAGTAGCAAAGTTCTGGCTATTTTATTGATAAGATAAATCATACTCCCTCTGTAAACTTTTATAAGACGTCTTAGATCACTAAAGTAAATACGAAGAGATAATTACTTAAGACATAATATCCTATTGCTTAACCATCCATGTGTCTTTTTTCCCTGACGAGGAAAACCAATTGAACTGGACGAACTACTGTGGGTGTTCCCCATTTACACCTAATTAATCTAAAACATTTCTACTGGGGGATCCAGAAGGTATATATACACCTCACCACAAGCAGTAACTGGGAATATTCACAAAAATAACTAGTACAAACAAATTATGTAAGAGAAAAGGCGATTATTCCAATGAACTATTAAAAGTATATGGAGAAGGGCAGCAGAAAAATTCCTAGAATATAAAAAAAATAAAAAGAAAGAAGAGGAGACACAGCCTGAACTGAGCTCAAATTGGTTTATCAAATTAAACATGCAGCAAAACATAGAATATTTCTAAGAGTCCTATTGAGCATCTAATTTTGACCTATATTATTTTAAAATGAAGACCAAAAGGAACGTCAATACCACAACATTGTCAGGAAACCCTTTTCTCTCAGCATGTCATGTTAGAATTTAAAACCCAAGCTTTCATATACATCAGCGCATACTTCAGAGATTTCATTGGAGTTATTGGTGTTCCAATAACAAACTCGAGTAGTTTGACTGCAATCTTGCTCAATCAAAATATCAAAACATGATAGTCACAGCATATACATGAATTTCCAGTCAGTAATCAGTGTGCACTGGAACCTGCCATGGATTGATGATATGTAGCATAATCATTTGAATCTCGTTAAATTCCGAATTTGAGAATCTAGCAAGAAAAAACTATATTTATTCTCATGTTACTTGATATACTTGGCAAATGAAACCAATCAGCATTATAGCAATGTGTAATGTGTGTTAACTCAGACCTTATTGAGTTGCAATAGATTTATACATTAAGTAAAGGCATACTTAAGTGTAATTAGGCATTATATTAGACCCTCGGGAGATAAAATCATGTGGCATCAAATCAAGATACTAGTGAGGACACTTGTATGAGCACGATAGTTACGAGTGGGTGCCTTTGTACTGACTCGGTGACACAGTCAATCTGCCCCTATGGGATAGTAAATGCTACTATTTGTCAAACAAATCAACAACAGAAAAATTAACAGGGATATGCCAGATGATAGTAAAAGGATTAGGTGAAAGTAAAGTACAGCACTAGTTTAAAAGGCTATCCACTTGAATACTGAATGTGCAGTCAGAGCTCAATAGAGAGCAAAATAAGATTAAACCATAATAATCTCCAAATGTCACCAAAACTGACAACACATTAACAGTTTGAGTTATTAAGATCTGAGAGGATATCCGAATAAAATGTATGACGTCATGTAAGAATCGAACAATGTCTCACCTCAGGCCTCAGAGCAGAAATGTAAATTGATTTAAGATTATCTTTTATGGGAAAAAATATACAAAAAATGTACAATAGTCAATCCCTAAGAAGAAATGAATTTGGGATCAGTTCAATGGTTATTGTAATTTAACTGGAAATGACAAGTTGGAATTTTAGTTGTAGTACATTTTACTGAGTTCATCAATGGTCAGACATACAAACCAAACCAGGTACAATATTCTCATGATGAAAATAAGTACATAGGGAGGAAAACTGTCACTTCTTGAGCTTGGATCTATCAAATTTCAAATACTTGACATGAACAAGCCAGTCAAAAAGTCCAAAGCACTAGTATGCTGACATTAGGTCCTTGGCACACGTTGGACACCAAACACTTCAGCCAGCAACGATGATGTTACATATTCACAGCACACACTAGGTCACTATTATTTAAAAACAAACCTACCAGCCAACATAGAACGCACACACAGACAAACATCATCACAAAAAAATAGCACAAATGTACAGCACATAGACCTCTATAGTTGTATTTAAAATATCTATATAAATTGCTTGCTAAGCAACCTAGCATGTATTAATACAAGAACACAATCTACAAAGTACGAATGCGCAGAACTTCAACCCATGTATTTCACCGTCACTGTGTTGGCACATCATGAAATTGTGTATCTCCATGTGCATACCATGTCCTGCTACTGTAAGATCCAAGTACTGTGACTGACTAGAAGCAGAGGATTCCAGGCATCATATGTGTTGAAGATACTATAGTAGAAGAGAAATTGGCATTTCATTGACCATGTGCGACAGTGGTGCAAATTAATACAATCACTCATTGGAGATAAGTATGCAGATGCCAGAGCAGGCTATAATCTCAGCAGTGGAAAAGAAGCTAACACTACCTTGTGAGCGTACATTAAAGTGCGAGAAGATTATTAAACAGCAAGAGAATAGCATCAGATATTGTTAAGTATGTGTCCATGGCTATCCTCTAGAGAGTAGTTATCCCGATACACGCCCTAGTTCAGAAATACCAATCAAAATGTTGATAATATGGACAAACGCTAACCCGTAAACAACAAAAATCCAGAATCCTGTTAAGTTATTTCAGGCCTTGTTTACAGACATGGAGCAGCTATATCTGACCGATATCCAAGTTGGTTTAAAATTGACACCAAACTTTGGTAGGATCCCACTAGAGACCAGACCATCTAAAGAAACAGCTTACCAAAGGAGAGTGTGCATTGTTCTGGAAGTGCGTAAATGCCCCTAAAAGATAAAAACATAAATTTCAAAGAAAACTGAGGAGTTGCAAATTCCACCACCATACTGAGCTATGTGCAATTCAGTTTTGAGCAGCATAAAGCCCCACTCCTTTTCTTCCCTTTTTATGTGCACATATGTGCTGGTTGAAATCACCCTCTTGCCACAATAAGAACTTAAGGAAAAAGATATATTGAATATTATATATGCGTACAACATTTCTGATTTTATCTCCTCAAAGTTTACCTTTCTTTTCCTATCATTCAAGCGGATGCTAGCTGTGTCCTTGGGCTGAATATTCATGTGCTCATGCCTTCTTTCATCGTGAATGTTTGAAATAGTATTACTATCTCTCATATCACTGAAACTATAAATGGCTTCTCTAACAGTTTCCTTTGGAGAATTGTGCATCTCCACAGCATAAAGCTTCCTATCACTGATCATGAATTGGTCATGCTTCAGTCTTCTCCCTTTTGAAATTGCTATGCCGAGAAGATCTTTACGGCTCATCGAACCCAGACCAGCATGGAGCTTCCTCTTGACTGGAAGAATACCATAACCAGTCTCACAGGGGGCAGCAGTGAATGAAACAGATTGTTGAATGTTGTCAATGTGAGCTGAAGAATTATGGTGCTTGTTATTTTGATAGTATTCATCATGATGATATTGCATGAATTTGGCATTTCGACTGTTTCTTGAGCTCAAGGAAGTTAAACCAGGAGAAGGCCAGTTTCTCTCAGGATTCTTGGGGTAGTCATTTGCCCGAGGAGGCGAAACGAAGTGGTAAGGATGTCTCCAATGTTCATCACTGCTTTCTGCAGATCTTCTGCTTTGATACTTTCGTCTAACCTCAGGTCCACAGAACTCACCAAATCGGTAGTCATTGTAATCGAATAGTTCATCATCCTCATCATGGCCATGTCGGACTCTTCTAGTTTCCTGGTAATAACTTTCTCTATACATGTGCCTATCAATGTCATCAAAAAGCTCAGCCTTTTGCACTGACTTGTATCCATATCCGTGATCATGGCGTCGCTGCCACCCTTTGGCTAATGAGAGCCTCTGCAGATCATCTTGGTCATCATTGAATTCATGCCTAGAAAAACGGTCGTGATGATGGTTAGAGATGGTACTAAAGCGATGCACGCCATTTCTCAAAGCTGCTCTTTCAGCAGGTGAATAATCACGTCTTTCATAAACCTGATTGTGAACAGCATTGCGGCAATCATTACCAAGGAAAGTGGAGCTAGATCTTTTCTCTTCATGCTTTCTATCATACCTGCTAGCATAGCTATATGCTATTTTTTCTTCCTTCTCAAACGCATCATGCCTTACATAAGCTGAACCTTTCCGCTTCTGTTCTTTTCTTTCTTGATGCCCATATTTAAGGAGACGGTGATCACTTTGACGATTCATAAATACGCCACTGGACATGAAATCAGGTTCATCTGTCTTGTCATATCTATCATCAGCAGGAGAGGGGGTATAGCTATGACTGTCACCCTTGGCACTTTCTTGGTCTGATTTACTCGAATGGCGGCAAAAATCAGACTTGGCATACACATTCTTAAGCTTGGTGTCTGAACAAGTAGCCTTGGAATTTGGATATCTATTAGCTCTCTTAAAGTAGCAATCTTCTGTTGATTCTTCAGAAAGCATGTCAGAATAACGAGGACTAGAAAAATGGTCCCTTGTAGAAGCTGAATCTCTGGTATCCAATTTGCTCCCAGTACACTCTGAGGAACCTCCATTAAGCACTTCCTTAGGAACAACCTTGTCCACCAGATGGTTAGTGTCTTTCAAACATTTGACGCCGGGATCGTTAACCAATACTCTGCATTCACTGTGATTAAGAATACGGTCAGCTCAGCAATCATTTTGCGAAATACAAGTATAACCTTCTCAAAACAACAGGGACATGTAGTTCCGACTCTGCATACCTTTCAGTAGTCATGCACTTGTCATTTACTGTTGAGCTGTCATCAGAAGTGGAGTGATTTGAAGGCGAAAGCATCATGTTTACCTGTACAATCGGAATAACTTGTAATAAGATATAAATCAGGAGATATAGCAGCAACATATTAGACGCCTTGATGAAACATACTTGTATCACAACATCAGAATCCCTTTCTCTTGGACGCCACATATCTGCTGACGGAAGACGTTCAAACAGACCACCTTGAACATCGATAGCTCTACCCTTTGGCTAGATGTGCAGTATTAAGTTAGCTCTCATAGACTGAATATAATTCATGTACTGCTTCCACCACAAGAAAAGTTAACTTCATATTACCTTGGCAACGTCATTACTTCCTTCAAATCCAGAATAAATTGCTGACTTTGGCATTAGCTTACTAGATTCAAGATTGTGATGTGATTCCTGGATGCAAAGATATGTAAGAAAATTCTTAATAAGAACACAGACAAACCTTCAAGGCTGTTTCTCACCTGATCCATTCCTGACGATTTTTCTGCAAGTGATCTGGCTCCCTGTGTGAACTGTTTCTACAGGAAAAAAACAGTAAAGTTTCTCTATCACAATTTTTCAAATTATAAAGTCCCAACACAAATGTGAAGAAAAAATGGGTCATGAAACCTACCATGCCAAAACAATATTTTCTCCAACCTTCTTCATCCAGACCAAAATTGAAGTAATCAGTAAGATCTATACCATGCTGTCTCCAAGGCTTCTGCTGAAATGCTTCAATGTTTATGTCGAAAACCGTCCTGAAATAATAGAAGAATGGTCGAATAAGCAAGCAAGTGCAACTACATATCCTAATAATGATAGAAAGGCAGAACGAAAGACCAGCCAATTAGTTGCAGCTAACAAATAAGCAAGCAACGGTCATAAATAATCCAATGTCTAATCGCCAAACAAAGCCATAAATACTCGTATCGCTATCGCAACGAGAACATGAGTAGCAAAGTTCCGTGTTACACAATTCTATGGATTTTGTGCTAGAATGAGAGAAGGGAGCATACCTGTTTCTTGGCAAGAAAAAATAATAATCCTTCTGAAACGCATGCTGGTGACCTAGATCACCTTGTCCTGTGATTGCCACTGTTGTTTTGTCAAGAGGTCCCTTGTAGTGGAGGCCGTGAAGCTGGAAATCGCAATTACATGGAAAACCCCATCATTCATCCAAATTAGTTATATAATTCGTTTAATTTACAAAATAGCATTTCCAAGCTACTACTAATGTATCAGAAATCAGAACAACAGAATTTGGGATGCTAAACCATGGAGTGTACCGAGACCGGTACTGAAAAATCAGGAACTCTCAGCACGTCCCAATTAACTAGTAGAAGAGCAAAAATTAGCTATTGTTTCGACGAATTTGACACTAGCAAGTAGCGATCCCTCACAAATTCGCGAAGCATACCTTGCGCTGTCCGCCGTCCTTAGCAGATAGACTCTTCAAGAGGCTGGCCCGAAGCTCCCCCTCCTCGCTCTCCTCCGCCCACCCCTCCTCGCACCGGCCGGCAGAAGGAGGCGGCGGCGCGCAGCCGTCCTCGTTGAGCGCGATGTGGAGGTCATCCTCACTCTCCTCGTCGCTGCTGCTGTAGCCCGCGAGCCCGTCCCCCAAATCCACAGCCTCGATGGCGTCGGCGTCGGCCTCGGCGTCGGTGGCCGGGTCGGAGTCCTTGGCGTTGGAGCCGCCGCTCTCCCCAGCCGCGGCCAGCGCGGCGGTCACCTGGTCGTCGAGGTCGGCGTAGAGATCGTCGACGTCGTCGTCGTTCGCCGGTGCTGTGGCGGCGTCCGCTGGGTCGGCCATGGAGGAGCACATGGGGGCACGAATGGCTGCTACTAACCGGAACCGCTAAGCCATTGGTGAGCCGTGCCGCAGGTTGCGCAAAAACCTTGGGAGAGGCTATCTCGCCTAAAACCCTAGCAACTAGATTCTCACGGGCCGATGATGGGACCAGCATACTGTAGCTTCCAGGGGTCTCTCCCGGCCCGCGACCGGTTAAGATTTTCTTCTTCTTGCTTGGGCCCTGGCCTAATATGAACGTCAGAGGGAAAAACATCAAGTGAGAGATCGCTGTCGCAAAACTTTTTTTTTGCGAGAAAGCTAGACTACCAGATTATCATGTCCGACAGTATGCATTGACTATACATCATTTACAGAAAATAAAAATGGCCGACAGTATGCACTTGGCCAAATTGTTGGCTTGTCGTACTTCGCCAGATGAGTATCAAATCTCTCTATTTCCCCGCAGAAAATAACAATGACTGCCAGTATGAACTGAAATACATCATTTACAGAAAATGTGCGCTGCACGTTACAATCGAAACTGGCTGTGTATTTTCTGTGTCCTACACTAGATTATCCCGACGCAACTATACTGGGGAATCCCTCTGTCCAAGTGTGAAAGGATCTTACAAACCCATTAGCCTCACATATGGATGGCGTGGGTCATGAAATGCTGGCACGCAATCGAAATAATTCCTGCAACCAAACTAGATGTCTGCCAGCTGTGTAAATTGGACACCGCTCTTGTTCTTCGAAGCTGAGTAGCCCACAAAGATAGACACGCAAACGGCCACCACTGAAAGGAGCAAGGCGAAGGCGGTCGCAGCATCCCAGGAACGGTTAGGGGCTGGGCGGTATCGAGCGGCTTCCAATGAAGGCTGTATGTCCAGAGTCACCCAGTCGCAGCTGGCTGAGTAATGCTGGGAGTTGCTCCATGGTTTGCCGTCAGTTGGGTACCAGAAAGCTACGGCCATACTGCTGGGCTCGCCTATTGTGAACTGCGCATCCTGCATAGCCAAAGAAACATTTAAGTGCCAAACAGATTTAGTGACCAAAAGGTATGTTTAATTATTTGAAAGGTGTTGTATAATCTTGAAGCGTGCAATTGAGACACATTAATCCCTGTGTGTGTCAGCTCGCAGGTTTGAAGTAGATCCACACAAACTGACCATCATCGTAAGAGGCTGTGCTTGAACTTGTGTTGCTGAAGATATGAACGTACCGTGCCAGTACAGATATTCGCCCAAGCATCTAAACAGTCTCCATTTAAGTGGGTTGTGTGTCCTAAGTGTACCATGGCAATAACTTTGTCATACGGTGCATGTATCTTATAGTACAAACTAGACATTTCCGATAATCACCCAACCACGGGAATGTTGCATGCACACAGTTTCCTTAGCAAGGCTGGCAAATTGCAGATCTAGTTGTCGAAGGAACAGAAATACAATGATATGAATGTTTCTTGACACTATAACTTCATTTCTGCACATGTCCCTGGGTATGCTGGTTTTCATGTAATAGTGTGGAAAATAATGTAATAAAATAGTAGTAGATAAGACACCTGCTGAAACTGGTCCATTGTTCTTAGGGGCCTTGAGAACTCAAAGTAATATGTGCCTTTGTCATCTTTCTTTCCATAAGGACTGTCATCATCCACAAAACCTGAAGAGTTCACATGATAGTAAAATGATTTAGTTCTACTTGGGCGGATTTGCCTTTTAATCAAGTTCACGCTATCGAAGGTCCCAAAAAAGTCGAATGTTCCAGAGATAATGTTTCACATGCTGTCAATTGAAACTCATTAAGTAGCATGCAAATTAGCGGGCAGAGGATGCGGGCATTAAGAACATGAGAACATGTCCTCCTTGTGTACTTATTTGCTTCTGCACAGACGTGCATTTCTTAGCTTCTCCAAGAAACCATGTGGTAAAGAATGCATGATTAGATATCATGAGATCAAGGATAAAATGTGAATGTAGTGATGATGTTCAATGACCTACCTGAATGGAAGGTCAGGGAACTGTGCCACCAAGCCCCATGCCAATCATTTTGAGCATTTGAATTGTTTTCTGAAATGCAAACCATTATGCAAGGTTGTCACAGAATGTCAATGCACACAAAAAATGAAAATGCATGTAATAACATTAAATAATTTTTCAAATAAAAAGTATGAGAATTTCTTTGTGTCAAATAGCAGAGTACCTTTAGGGCCTATACCATCAAGGTAGCGGCAATGGGGATTCCATGAATAGACATCAACAAGATGGCCAAATCTGCACGAATCAAGTATTTCAACAACAAATCTTCACATCCTACTAAGCATAACTATACAACCACCATGAGAGCACATTAGAATTACCTATCACCTCCTTTTCCAGCTGCATTATCTATGTGATTGCCACCATAAAGACGTCCAGGAATAGCATTTCCAACTGAAAAGTGCATAATGTCGACCTCATGATCTCTGCAACTTTTTCTCGTACATGAACCAGGCAAATCCTTGCACCCTCCCATCTAAAAAGGCAAATAGCTCCAAGTTTGAGATATATGGTTTAATAATAGATCAAAAAAGGTAAAACAACATTATCCATATATGCTCAATAGGCGCTTCTCCAGTACATAGTACAGGAAGAAATAAAGCTAACTTGTTATGACCGGGGTAACTTATACCCGGAGGAGGCCCACTGGACGCGTTTAGTTAGGGGCTTAGCCCAAAAGTTATCTTATTTTTATTAGCATTGTGATTATATAAACAGCTGTAAAGACTCTTTTAGAAATCAAGCAATGAGACAATTCTATTGCCCGGCTCCCTGAGGAGCCGGAAACCCTAAACCCTAGCCGCCCCATGTCATCGCCGCCGCCTCCTCTCACACGCACGACGGCGCCCAGCCGCCGGCCGCCACGTGTTCGTCCACGTCCAACTCCCTCCTTCCCATACAACCTCCGGCCTAGACCCGGTAGAACCCTAGTTCCTACCACTTTGGTATCAGCTAGCTCGGTTGCGATCATGTCTTTGCCGCCGCCCACCCCAACCCTCCCGCTGCCCACCGCCACCACCGCCCCGCTGTCCACGACGGCCAGCGCGCCTCCACCGCCGCCGCGCCGGTCGCCGCCGTCTTCACTTCGGAGGAGGTCACCGGAGCACTCCGCGATCTCGCCACCGCCACCGGGCCCCTTCTCCTGCCATGGCAGCCACCGCACCCGGGGGCCTCCGCGGCGCTGGTCGGGCCGCTGCAGCCCCAGCTGCAGCTGCAGCCACCCACCACCACCACCCCGCTGTGGCCGCCGTGGCCGTCACCGGCCATCGCGGCTCCCGCAGCGTCCGTCGCCCTCACGCAGCCGCAGCTGCAGGCGCCACCGCCGCCCAGCACCGGGCCCGCTACGACCGCGCCAGCGGGCGTTCCGATCCAGCAGGTTCGGTTCCCGCCCTCGCCGTCCCAGCTTCCGGCCTGGCTGGCCGGGTCATCACCGCAGCCGGTCTACACTATGGCCGCGGAACAGCCGGCGCCCACCCTGCCCTACGGCGGGCCCTCCGGCTCCACGGGTTCCCACGCTGGCTTCGACGGGCCACCGTTTCACAAGGGACCCCCTGTGCACACCGGGCCGGCGCCATCCTCTTCGTTGCTCCGTACCGCCGAGCCGTACGCTCACGGCGGTCAGACTCAGACACCGCCGCGTTTCGCCAAGCTCGACTTCGCCACCTGCGACGGCACCGAGGAACCCCTCAACTGGCTCAACCAGTGTGAGCAATTCTTCCAAGGGCAACGCACGCTCGCGTTGGACCGGACTTGCTCGCCTCCTATCGCCTCCGGGGCGCCGCACAGACGTGGTACTATGCCCTCGAGCAGGACGAGGGCGGCATGCCCCCATGGAGCGCTTTCGCGAGCTATGCCTCCTTCGCTTCGGGCCGCCGATACGCGGGAGCCGGCTGGCGGAACTCGGCCGCCTCCCCTTCACCTCCACAGTGCAGGACTTCGCCGACCGTTTCCAGGCCCTGGCGTGCCACGCACCGGGCGTGACGGCTCAGCAGCGGGCCGAGCTCTTCGTCGGCGGTCTGCCGGATCACATCCGCGTGGACGTGGAGCTTCGGGGACCCCAGGACCTCCAGACGGCCATGTACTACGTCCGCGCCTTCGAGTGTCGCGCGCAGGCCTTGCAGCAGGCGACGCCGGCTCGGGGTGGCCGACAGCCCGCCAGGCTGCCTCCGACACCACCTGTGCCGGGCCAGCTGCCCCCGGCCGCTCCAACGACTACCACTCCGGCTACGACGCGGCCCTTCCGCCGGCTCTTTCCGGCTGAGCAGCTCGAGCGATGTCGCCAGGGGCTTTGCTATAACTGCGATAAGCCCTATGTGTCGGGCCACGTCTGCCCGCGCCTCTTCTACTTGGAGGTGGCCGACTATGTCGAGGAGGACACACCCGCCGACGGTCCGCCACCAATTGCTGCGGAGGCCGCCCCCGCGCCCACTCCGGCGACGGCGCTCGTGGTCTCGCTCCAGGCGCTTGCCGGCATTCGCGACAAGCAGACTATGCTTTTGCCGGTGATGATTCACGGCGAGCGCCTGGTGGCCCTCCTGGATACGGGCTCCACGCATAACTTCCTGCCCGAGGCAACCATGCGTCGCTTAGTGCTGCAGCTGACGGGCGGGGAGCAACTTCGGGTCACGGTGGCTAACGGCGACCGCCTTCGGTGCCATGGGCTGGCGCGGAACATGCCCATCACCATCGGCGACGAGTACATCACCATCACGTGCGTCGGCATCGACTTGGGTTGCTTCGACTTCATCCTCGGCGTCGACTTCTTGCGGACCCTCGGTCCCATCCTCTGGGACTTCGGTGCCCTGACGATGACCTTCTGGCGCCTGGGTCGCCGCGTCCGGTGGGAGGGCGTGGGTGGCGCCTCACCAGCGATGCAGCTGGCCGTGACCGCCGCCGAACCCGAGCACCCACTGTTGGATCACCTCCTGCAGCAGCACCGCGACCTCTTCCACGAGCCGCGGGGCCTTCCGCCAGCCCGGGTGTATGATCACCGCATTCATCTCTTGCCGGGCACAGCGCCGGTTGCAGTGCGCCCCTACCGCTATCCCCAGTTGCAGAAGGACGAGCTGGAGCAGCAGTGGACGCTCATGCTAACCTTGGGCATCATCCGGATCTCCACGTCGCCGTTTTCGGCGCGGGTCCTCGTCCGCAAGTCGGACGGCATGTGGCGCTTCTGCATCAACTACCGCGCCCTTAACGCCCAGACACTCAAGGACAGGTTTCCTATCCCAGTGGTCGATGAGCTCCTGGACGAGCTACATGGGGTGCGCTTCTTCACCAAGCTCGACCTCCGATCGGGCTACCACCAGGTGCGGATGCACCTAGACGATGTCGCCAAGACGGCGTTTCGGACTCTCACGGCCACTTCGAGTTCTTGGTGATGCCTTTTGGCCTCTGCAACGCCCCAGCGACCTTTCAGGCTTTGATGAACGACGTCCTCCGCCCCTACTTGCATCGGTTTGTGCTCGTTTTCTTTGATGACATTCTTATCTACAGCGCCTCGTGGGCAGAGCACCTTCAGCACGTCGCCATCGTCTTCAACGAGCTTTGAGCGCACCATCTTCATCTTAAGCGCTCGAAGTGCTCGTTCGGGACGCCTTCAGTCGCCTAACTCGGCCACGTCATCTCGGCCAAGGGGGTTGCTATGGACGCCGACAAGGTGGCGGCCGTCGTGGCCTGGCCGACACCGCACTCACCGCAAGCTCTCCGCGGCTTCCTGGGCCTCGCGGGGTACTACCGGAAATTTATCTGGGAGTTCGGCCTCATCGCGTCCCCGCTCACGCGCCTGCTGCGTCGCGACGCCTTTGCTTGGGATGCAGAGGCGACAGAGGCGTTCGAGGCTCTCAAGGGGGCCCTCACGACGGGTCCCGTCATCCAGATGCCTGACTTCGACCGCCCGTTCGTCGTGGACTGCGACGCCTCCGGTGTGGGGTTCGGCGCCGTCCTTCATCAGGGCGACGGACCGCTCGCGTTCTTCAGCAGGCCTTTCGCCGCGCGCCATCTTAAGCTCGCGGCTTATGAGAGGGAGCCCATTGACTTGGTGCAGGCCGTGCGCCACTGGCGGCCCTATCTTTGGGGCCGGTCATTCCGATTCGCACGGATAACTACAGCCTCAGGTTCTTATTGGACCAGAGGCTGTCTACCATGCCGCAACACCAGTGGATCAGTAAGCTCTTTTGGCTTCGACTTCACCGTCGAGTATCGTCCGGGCCGCCTTAACACCGTGGCCGACGCCCTGTCCCGCCGCGACGCCAACCACCACGCAGTCGTCGGTGACTCCGATGGGCCGGCGCTCTGCATCCGCTCGAGGCCCTCCTTCGCCCTCTTCACCGACATCCGCAGGGCCACCGCGGACGCGCCGGACGCTCAGCTCCTTCGGCAGCGCCTTCATGCCAGCGACCTGGAGGAGCCGTGGCGCCTGGCGGATGGCTTGCTCCTGCATGGGCGCCGTCTCTTCATGCCGAACTACGGCGTCCTCCGTCACTAGGTTCTGCTGCTGGCCCACTCGGCCGGCCACGAGGGTGTGCAGAAGACCCTCCACCGTCTCCGCGCCGACTTCTACATCCCCGGTGATCGGGCCCTGGTCCGAGACTAGGTGCGGTCTTGTGTGACGTGCCAGCGCAACAAGACGGAGACACTGCGGCCGGCTGGTCTGCTACAGCCCTTGGAGGTGCCCTCTCAGATTTGGGCTGATATCTCCATGGACTACATTGAAGGCCTCCCCAAGGTGGGCGGCAAGTCCGTCATCCTCACGGTGGTCGACCGCTTCTCCAAGTACGCGCACTTCATCGCGCTCGGCCATCCCTACACTGCCGCATCTGTGGGTCGTGCCTTCTTCGACGACATCGTCCGCCTCCACAGGTTTCCCTCTTCGATCATCGGCGACCGGGACCCGGTGTTCACGGGGCATGTTTGGCGCGATCTCTTCCGGATGGCGGGCGTGAAGCTCCGCCTGAGCACGGCCTTCCATCTTCAGACGGACGGCCAATCCGAGGTGGTCAATAAGGTGATTGCCATGTATTTGCGTTGTGTCACCGGTGATCGTCCTCGCGCTTGGGTGGACTGGCTCGCATGGGCGGAGTACTGCTACAACACGTCTTATCACTCCGCCCTGCGCGCAATGCCATTCGAGGTGGTCTACGGCCGACCGCCCCCGCCCATCCTGCCGGTTGACCCAAAGACGGCTCGGACGGAGGCGGCGGGCGACCTTCTTCGCAGCCGAGACAAGATGCTTGCGGAGGTGCGGCAACACCTCATTCAAGCCCAGCAGCTGGCCAAGCACTACTACTACGGCCACCACCGCGAGGCGGAGTTCGTGGTGGGCGACTGGGTGTGGCTGCGCCTTCTTCACCGCTCTACGCAGTCACTTGACCCGCGCGCGAAGCGCAAGCTGGGCCCTCGCTACGCCGGGCCATTTTCTGTGCTGGAGCACATCGGAAAGGTAGCCTACCGTCTTCAGCTTCCAGCCGGTGCTCGCATCCATGACGTCTTCCATGTGGGGCTGCTGAAGCCCTTCCATGGGGAGCCACCGGCGGCCACGCCAGCGCTTCCTCCGACCTCCGACGGCCGCCTCCTTCCCTGGCCAGCGAAGGTATTGCAGGCCCAGCTACGTCGCGGGGTGTGGTACTTGTTGATCCAGTGGGACGGCCTTCCGGAGGAGGAGGCCACTTGGGAGCAGCGCGACGAGTTCCGCCAACACTACCCAGACTTCCAGCTCGAGGGCGAGCTGTTTGCGCAGGCGGGGAGAGATGTTATGACCGGGGTAACTTATACCCGGAGGAGGCCCACTGGACAGGTTTAGTTAGGGGCTTAGCCCAAAAGTTATCTTATTTTTATTAGCATCGTGATTATATAAACAGTTGTAAAGACTCTTTTAGAAATCAAGCAACAAGACAATTCTATTGCCCGGCTCCCCGAGGAGCCGGAACCCTAAACCCTAGCCGCCTCCTATCATCGCCGTCGCCTCCTCTCACACGCACGACGGCGCCCAGCCGCCGGCCGCCGCGTGTTCGTCCATGTCCAACTCCCTCCTTCCCGTACAACCTCCGGCCTAGACCCGGTAGAACCCTAGTTCCTACCAATAACTAGTTTTAACATTCAGCAGCACTAAACTGACACATATAGTTAGCATTTAGCACCGTGACTTGAGAGTTGGGAATAAAGGGGCTTAAATCAAACTTACATTGTAATATGTGGCTTTTTCTCCAACTTGGAACATCAGAGCAACAGAGGGGCACTTTTTACTTTCACTGCAATATACAAAACAAGTCAATCAAAAGCACAGGATACTTGTTGCAGACCTGTATAGCTGAGAAGTAATGGTACAAGGCTAACATGCATACACTGAGAATATAATTGTTTTCTCCAATCATAAGATCAAAAAACAATCTCAAATAAATCAGACCACCATCAGGCTTTTTACGAAGATAAGGTCATAAGAGAAAATATCATGCAATAGCCAAGTAATACAACTAACTGAGGTTCATGTATAATCTCCCAGCCTCCATAACTGTCATGGCTACAATTGAAGTAGAACAATTTAGCAAGAAATTGATGCTCCAAGCAAAAGGAAAAGAAAGAGATAAGCTTTGCAGTTTTGCTGGGAGAGTTTGTGCATCAAACTTCAAATCAGTAGAGCTGTCCAATGTCTCCAACCAAATTTGGCACACCTCAGAACTAAAAGAATGACCATAAAAGGCAATACAACTTCCACTAGCTGTATCATGCAAACCAATAAAAGTGTACCAAATAAAAAGTGGAAGTACCCTTTAGTGTAAGCATAGTCCCCATCAACTTGCAGCATGAAGAAAACATTGACGCCATCATGCACAGCCTGCACACACAGTCCATTCCATCCAAAAGTTAAACAAAGCCACCACTTGCGAGAGATCACACATACGGAATGCCTCTTCCACTGCAAACGCACTACACATCTAATCCAGACAGCTACAAGCCTACAACCTCAGTCCGGAATTAACTGTCGATGAAATGAGCACTCGTGTCATCGACAGTTAATTCCAGACGGAGTACTACAAATGACACTGTGCACCTTATTCGACAGTACACGCCAAACGCTGTCGCATAGCATCGAAGTTCAGGCATCCACTAGTCATCATTTCAGCAACTGAGGCAGCTAATATTTTTACGATCCACCTTGTTTCTCGAGATCCACAAATTCCCGTACGGGGAGCTATAGAGAGAGAGCATGGCGGGACACAGGGGGCGAACCTTGACGGCGACCTTGCCACCGGTGTAGGCCTTGTCGTCGTCGGGGTCCAGCGCCGGGAGCAACGCGAACTCCGAGGCCTCAACGGCCTCCCAGTCGGCGGGGTGCCCGTCCAGGGTCACCTCCCCGGGACGGAACTCCGCGACCACGCGACCACCGCCGCCGGCGCAAATGGGAGCTTCGCCGTGGTGCTCGTGCGCGGCGGCGCAGGCCACCAGGGCCGCCGCGACAAGGAGGAGTCTCATGAAGGCACAAGGGCGGATCGAGGCGTCGTGGTGGACGCCCGGGGCACGTGCGTTCCCGGGACGGCGAGAAGCTCGAGGTTGGTTTGTTCGGGCTGGTCCACGCGGCGGCGGCGGCGGCGGCATAGAGAAGGCGCCTCCGACTCGCCGGCTTGGTTCGGGAGCGTGGAATTTTGCGTCCTCCGTGACCTGCCTGAATTGACGGGAATGTCCCTGGGGAGGTGTCTTTTGCGCGCGGCGGGTGGAAGATCGGCGGAATGGGAGAGGGGCATTGGGGGATTTCACGGCGTCGACCGGAGACGCGAGATCTGGCCGTTTAAGGATAGGAATTTTACATGAATATGAAAATCATAGGAAGTGAGATAATATGTATGTCAATTTCTATAAAGAAAGAGATGTCATTTGGTGTATAGGATAGAATTTTTTTTTTCATTGAGTCTAGGCTAGAGGAATTTTGTAGGATTTTCATAGGATAGGATTTTTATAGGAAAAATTTCTTTAGAGCTCTTTGGTTTGTAGGAATGAAATCCTATTCCTGTGGAGAAATTCTTCCTATCCTTCACATTTCATAGGAAAATAAACATTAGTCTAGACTCAATGGAAAAAAATCATATGATGTAAATCAAAGGGCATCTCCTTTTCTATTCCTATGCATAGGATTTGAGATGTATGTCATCTTATTTCCTATGACTTTCCTATTCCTATAATTTTTTAATCCTATGAACCAAAGGAGGCCTAATGTTTTTTTTCCTCCAAAACATGAAGGATTGATTCCTATCCTACATAGGAATAAGAATCCATTCCTACAAACCAAAGGGCTTCAAAAGAATTTTTCCTTTGCAAATCCTATCCTATAGAATTCCTACAAAAATCCTACAAAACAAAGGGGAGGCTACCGGTTTGGGGTGTGTTTGGTTGTGGAAAGAAGTGGAATGAAATGTCATGACATTTTATTTCACTAGAATGGGTCGATTTCATTTTTATGTTTGGTTGAGGTAATAGATGGAATGGAATGATTACATCCGAGTGTTTGGTTGGTGAGACACAATAAAACGAATTTGGTCATTTTGATAACATTTATACACAAGCATGACAGATACTGAGATACATAAAATCAAACATATCATATGACTATTTCTCTTGCACCAATACATTTCTACAAACAAAAAGAAGCAATTTACACAGAAGAACCAAGAATATATGGAAGCTACGATCTGCTACCGCGATGCATATCATCGCTAACTCAAGAAGGAGCAATCTATAGAGAAGATGCTACGGCAACCCCCAACAGGCCTAGTTGCCGCAGCCCCCAGCAGACCAGGCCGCCGGTGCCACCGCCCCCTCCCCCCGCGCAGATCAGGCCGCCACCGGAACGGATCCTAGGAACGCCGCCGTTGCCGCCGGAACAGGCCATCGGCCTCTAGTGGCTCGGCCGCCGCACCCGCTCCTCTTCAGATCGAGACATGGAGGGACGGGGAGGGAGAGGAGACGAAAGATGGAGAGGCGAGGATTTGTCGGGAGTGACGGGCTAGAGCGAGACCCAGGACCGGTTCCGCATGATTCCTCCGGTTTGGAGGTATCGGCGCGTTCCGGATATGGGCCGAATATTCCCTCCGCGGGAACGAGTTGGTTCCTGGTCCGCTTACGTACCAAACGCGGGAATGAGGCCTCGGAACAGGTCCAACCAATGACATTCTAGTTGATGACAGAAACCAAACACACCCATAGTTGGAAGGTAAAACCCGAAAGTGTTCTTCTCCTCATGAGCTTCAATGCATCCG
>NC_041386.1:156634034-156693479 GCF_002162155.2 Triticum dicoccoides | reverse complement strand
GGGGGGGGAAATGCATCTACCATTTGAACGGTATAAGAGCAACTCCAACTGGACGACCCAAACGAACATGCGGTTGTCCGCTTTTCGTCCGTTTGGGTCGGCCAGGCGGACGGGCGCGTCCGCTTTTACATATGAATCGGCTCGAGCGTCCAACGGAAGACCGACCAAAATTTACGCGCGTAAAAAAATGATACACACGCGACACGGATAACCCTAATACGAACTCAAATTATCATAATGGCCGGTCAACCGACGGCCAAAGTCTACTTAAAACTTAATTAAACATTAATAAAAGGCGGCTTGATAGGCCACTAGGGTTGCCTCCTCCGGCGCCTGCTACGATGGAGGCAATGCGGCGACGTGGACGCACTTCTCCTCCTTCCGCTCCCTCTGCATGCGCAATGCGGCAATGCGGAGTTTTCTAATCGATGCCACTGAGATGAGTCAAAAGTGTGTAATGGTTGGATTTTGTGTGGAGGCTATATATACCCCTCCACCCTTCTTCTTCATTGAGGAGATCCATCAGAACGTGCCTACACTTTCACCATTCATTTTCTGAGAGAGAACCACCTATTCGTGTGTTGAGATCAAGAGATTCCATTCCAACCATTTGAACCTTGATTTCTAGCATTCCCCAAGTTGCTTTCCACTCAAATCCCTCTTCCACCATAGCCAAATATGTGAGAGAGAGTTGAGTGTTCGGGAGACTATCATTTGAAGCACAAGAGCAAGGAGTTCATCATCTACACACCATATATTGCCTTTTAAAGAGTGGTGTCTCCTAGATTGGTTAGGTGTTGCTTGGGAGCCTCCGTCATGACGTGGAGTTGAACCAAGAAGTTTGTAAGGGCAAGGAGATCGCCTACTTCGTGATGTCTACCCGAGTGAGGCAAGTCCTTCGTGGACGATGGCCATGGTGGGATAGACAAGGTTGCTTCTTCGTGGACCCTTCATGGGTGGAGCTCGCCGTGGACCCGCGCAATTGTTACCCTTCGTGGGTTGAAGTCTCCATCAACGTGGGCATACGATAGCACCACCTATCGAAACCACGCCAAAAATCTTCGTGTCTCCATTGCGTTTGCCTTCTCCAATCCCTTCCCTTTACCTTCATATGCAATGTTTTACATTCTGCTGCTATACTCCTAGAATTGCATGTGTAGATTGATTACTTGGCTTGTGATAATTGCTAAAATCTGTCCACAACTAAAATTAGGAAAAGGATAGATTTTTATTTGGTCAAATAGTCTACCCCCCCCCCTCTAAACATACTTTCAATCCTACAAATGGTATCAGAGCTTTGGTCTCCATTAGCCTTGATTTCCATAGCTTTGGTGATAATAGGCTTGGTTTCACAACCTAGGAGAGTATGACGTCTAGCGAGGGTAACTATCACCATGGAGGTCCTTACTTTGATGGTACAGATTTTGCCAGTTGGAAGCATAAGGTGAAAATGCATATTCTTGGTCATAACCCCGATGTTTGGGTTGTTGTGTGTGTTGGCTTGCAAGGTGAATTCTTCGGAGATGGTAAAGAACCAGATCGTGAAGCGACCGCGAAAGAATTGAGGATGTTGCAATACAATGCTCAAGCTTGTGATATTATCTTCAATGGATTGTGCCCCGAAGAATTCAATAAAATCAGTCGCCTTGAGAACACAAAGAAAATTTGGGATACTTTGGTTGATATGCACGAAGGTACCAAGTCCGTTAAGGAATCCAAGTTGGATGTGCTTCAAAGTCAACTCGGCAAGTTCAAGATGAAGGATGGTGAAGGAGACACCGAAATGTACTCTAAGTTTGCTCTCATCATAAATGAGATTGCCGACTTAGGAAGTGAAGAGATGACCGACAAAATTCATCATCCAGAAGATCCTTAGAGCCTTGGATGGAAAATATGATACCATGTGCACATCAATCCAAATGATGCCCAATTACAAAGATCTAAAGCCCACGGAAGTCATTGTTAGAATTGTTGCTCATGAGATGTCACTCAAGGATAAGGAAGAGCTTCACAATAAGTCAAGTGGTGCTTACAAAGCTTCAAGTGATGCTCCTACAACATCAAGTGATAAGCAAGTCTCCAATGAAGAATTAAGCTTAATGATGAAGAACTTCAACAAATTCTACAAGAGTAGAAGCAAAGAGAGAAGCTCCAAGTCAAGGTCCTACAATGACAAAATATCTTCTAGTCGTGATCATAATTGCTATAATTGTGGAAGACCCGGACACTATTCTAATGAGTGCATGGCTCCCTACAAGAAAAGAGAAGACTCACCAAAAAGGAGAAGTAGAAGAGATGAATCACCTCCAAGAGAGAGAAGTAGAGATGATCGTTATGAACAAAGACCCTCTCATAGAAGCAAGGATTCGGAAAGTAAGGACAAGTCATCAAAGAGCTACACAAGATGAAGACACCAAGCTCATGTTGGTGAATGGATGTCCGGTTCCGACTCCAACAATTACTCCTAGAGAAGCTATCACTCCGACTGCGACTATACTCAAGATGAAGGTGTTGCCAGTCTTGCACTAGTGTCATCCAACTCGTATGACATATTTTATTCGCCAAATGAAGGAATTGGAAGATGCTTCATGGCTAAAGGCCCCAAGGTAACACACCCCGAGTATCTTGATTTTGACAGTGATGAAGATGATTTGCTAGGTGATGATGATTTACTTGTTGACAAATCTAGTGATAAAAAATGTGGTGAACTTGCTAGTAATCATGCTAATCAAGATGAAAGGAATGACAATGATAAGAAGGAAATTGAGTGACTAACTAAAGAACTAAACACTCTTAAGTTAGCTCATGAAACAACTCTAGAGGATCATAGAGAGCTCCTAAGGACTCATGAGAAGCTACGCTTCGAGAAGCTAAATTTAGAGCAAGAGCATGAGTTCCTAAAAGCTATCAATGATGATCTTCGAAAGAAGAGTTCTTCTTACATTGCCAAACATCTCCTCTTGGCTACTTATATGCCACAACTAAAGTCTAGCAACAAGAGCAAGAAAGATTCTTCTTTTAGTAGTAATAATAACCATGCTAGATCTAGTATTGTTGCTTCTAGTAGTTCTATTGATTCCACTAATGATTCTCTTAGCCAAGTTACACTTGAGCAAGAAAATAGCTTATTGAAGGAAATTATAGAGAAAGGTGTTTACAAGAGCCTTGTCGGGAGTAAGCAATTTGAGGAAATTGTACGCAAGCAAGGAAGGCACCGGAAAAATCAAGGTGTTGGTTTTGAACGAAAGTTCAATGCCAATGGAGTTGAATGGGAAGAAGATCTATACCCCAATACGAAGTTTGTTCCTCAACAAGAGAACTATGATCCCACTTCTTTTGAGGGAACACAAGCTCAAGATGATCTTCCACCACAAGACCACAAGCTCAAGATGATCTTCCACCACAAGACCACAAGCTAAAAGGCAAGGACAAGCTTCAAGAATAAATTGACTCATTTGAAGAAGCTCCTAAGGCCATGGTCAAGTGGGTTCCCAAGACTACGTCAAGCTCTACTTCATCAAGTACAACTACAACTGCAAGGATTCCCATCAAGTTGATGTGGGTCCCAAAGAAGAAGAACTAGAGAGTTCTTGAGGGTGACTCCGCCAACATACTTGACTTATATTCATTATGGCAAGGACTTGTGCAGTCAACTTTCATATCTTGCACTAGTTCATGGAGTCACAAACCCTCTTGTTGGTAAGACAAGGGACAAGGTAACCTAATGCTTTCATGTACATCATCATATGAGCAATTCACTCTATGTTTATGGATATCCTTGGATGTTCCTTGTGGGACTAACCCATGTACGTATTGAAAGCGCAACACTCCAAAGGATTGCTCCAAATGATCTACATCAACTTTGAGCATCCACATCTTCACTATCTACATGAAGTCATCATCGACAAAACCCAAGGTTAGTTCATCCCTGTTTGGGGGGATATCACATCTAGGGAGAGCTTTGCTCTAAAAATTGAGCTAAAACAACTCTAATGGTGTGAACACATTAATGCTTTATGTAAAAGTGGGGACCCCACTTGTGCTTAAACGATGAGTATGACCTATGATCAAATATTCTCATTTGACTCCTAAGTCAATATACTCATATATAGATCACCTAGTCATCGCCAATTGCTTGATAGATGCTAGAATTGGTTGTGCATGTTTGACACACATTTCATTTGCTATTTTTATTGTGTGAGCATGTTGGTTGCATCTTTTCCCCATTCGAGGACATCCATTTGTTTCTTTGATTGTCTTGGTTTTTATTGGCCAAGTGGATGTACAAGAATGCCTAAGAACTTTCTCTAGCTATCTATGCTCTTCTTGTCTCAAACTCTATTCATGTTATATCACAAAAATTGAACAAGTTCTTTTTCGAACCCTCCGGGTGAGGAGCACTCGGGGCCACCGATCCATCAAGGGCTGCCTTCCAAAACCTTCTATTGCATTTCGGTCAGACCAATTCACTCAAACTCGGTCACACCAAAAGCATTAGATGGATTTAGATTTTCATCTCGGTGCTACCGATTAGACCGACTCGGTCCCACCGATTTGCTGTAGCTGCCCGCAGTTACACATCTCGGTGCCACCGATTTGTTCCACTCGGTGCCACCGATAGCACATGGGTATTTATATCCAGCAGCCCGTATAGTTGAAAATTTCTTCAAACGTTTCGAGCTCGTGCCCCATTGTTGCCGTCCCCTTGGTCTTTGGATCTTCATCGTCTCTTGTGCACCTTCGCCGCAGGAATCCGCCGCCATCAACGAAATCTACTCGACCATTGTCACCATGGAGGATCGTCACCGAGTTAGGGTGAGATTCGATCTCCTTGTGCTTTCTTTTCTCCGATTCAGTGCACAAGAATGTTGCCTAGTATCTTGCCACATTGGAGACTCATCCATCCACCAAAAAAATTCGTTAGAATAGATTCGAAGAAAATTTCTAGGGTTAGGTTTTCGCCGAACTCATCTCGGTTCCACCGATTGGCCCTGGCCATTGCACAAGTACAACTGGATTCCACCGAAACGTACTGATCGGTGAGACAGAAAGTAAAATTTCAGTGAAACCCTAGCAACTCGAAGCCACCGAACCACAACTCGGTCCAACCGAAATGGTGTGTTTAGGCTCTGTGAGTGCTTCGGTGTCACCGAAATGATCAACTCGGTAGCTCTGAAATGCTTTCTGTGAAAAACTAATACTAAAGTTTGGACTCAAATATTGAAAAACTATCTGATTTTTGTGATAACTCATCTACTCTACCCATGGCCATCTATTCACAGGGCCAGCTTTACAAAGATGTCTAGTGCTAGTGCCAGTCAAAATGTGTCAAAACAAAATGTTGAGCTCAATGATGGTCCTAGTCCCAATAAGAGCTGTGATGAAGGCAGTAGAAGCACCCCCAGAAATTTGCCAAAGGTTGCCACCGAGACAAGGAAGAAGAGAACCTCTGATGGTGAGGATGAAGATATTGTTGCAGAGGAGGCCACTTCCAAGAAGAAGACAATACTCAAGAAGGAGTATGGCTTTGCAGCTAGCACCAGTCCAAGCGCCAAGGAAAGGACAGTTGTCAAAAAAGTGCCTCGGTCAAAGGCATACAAATCCTTAGCTCCACAAGAAACTATGACCTTCACACTTGAAGAGCAAAGTGATGCAGAGGCTGCTCCAGGGAAGAAGAAAAGGAAAGAGAGGGTGAAGAAGACAATTGCTCGTGCCATTGGAAGACCCTCCATGATGGTTGATGATGAGGAGGAGAAACTCATGTATGATGCCATGAAGACAGCTGCTCCCTCCAAGTCCAAGTCCAAGCCCAAGCCCAAGGTTTTTGCTCCCAAGAGGTCAATAAGAAACATCCCTGCTGCTGAGAAAACAAGGCCCCAGTGCCTGAAGTTCAAGATGATGATGAGCCACCAGTGCTTGATACGTCTCCAACGTATCTATAATTTTTGATTGTTCCATGCTATTATATTATCTGTTTTCGATGTTTTATATGCATTATTATGCTATTTTATGTTATTTTTGGGACTAACCTATTAACCTAGAGCCCAGTGCCAGTTCCTATTTTTTCCTTATTTTAGAGTTCCACAGAAAAGGAATATCAAATAGAGTCCAAATGGAATGAAACTTTCGCGATCATTTTTCTTGGACCAGAAGACATCCAGAGGACTTGGAATACATGTCAAGAAAGCCACGAGGCGGCCACAAGGACGGAGGGCGCCCCCAGGGGGTAGGGCGCGCCCCCACCCTTGTGGGTCCCTCGTGACTCGATCGACCTATTTCTTCCGCCTATATATTGTCAAATATTCCCAAACCAACCAAGAGAGCCACGAAAACACTTTTCCACCGCCGCAACCTTCTATACCCATGAGATCCCATCTAGGGGCCTTTTCCATCGTCCTGCCGGAGGGGGATTCGATCACAGAGGGCTTCTACATCAACACCATTGCCTCTCCGATGAAGCGTGAGGAGTTTACCACAGACCTACGGGTCCATAGCTCATAGCTAGATGGCTTCTTCTCTCTCTTTGATTCTCAATACCATGTTCTCCTCGATGTTCCTGGAGATCTATTCGATGTAATACCTTTTTGCGGTGTGTTTGCCGAGATCCGATGAATTATGGATTTATGATCAGCTTATCTATGAATATTATTTGAATCTCCTCTGAATTCTTATATGCATGATTTGATATCTTTGCAAGTCTCTTCGAACTATCGATTTGGTTTGGCCAGCTAGATTAGTTTTTCTTGCAATGGGAGAAGTGCTTAGCTTTGGGTTCAATCTTGCGGTGTCCTTTCCTAGTGACAGTAGGGGAAGCAAGGCACATATTGTATTGTTGCCATCGAGGATAACAAGATGGGGTTTTCATCATATTGCTTCAGTTTATCCCGCTACATCATGTCATCTTACTTAATGTGTTACTCTGTTCTTCATCAACTTAATACTCTAGATGCAGGCAGGAGTCGGTCGATGTGTGGAGTAATAGTAGTAGATGCAGACAGGAGTCGGTCTACTTGATACGAACGTGATGCCTATATTCATGATCATTGCCTTAGATATCGTCATAACTTTGCTCTTTTCTGTCAATTGCTCGGTAGTAATTTGTTCACCCATCATAATATTTTCTATCTTGAGAGAAACCTCTAGTGAAACCTATGGCCCCCGGGTCTATTTTCCATCATATAATCTTCTACTTTCCATCATATAAGTTTCCGATCTACTATTTTAGTTTCCTATTTACTTCCTTTGCAATCTTTTTACTTTTCGTTCCATAAACCAAAAATACCAAAAATATTACTTTACCATTTATCCATCTATATCAGATCTCACTTTGCAAATAACCGTGAAGGGATTTACAACCCCTTTATCGCGTTGGGTGCAAGTTGGTGTTTGTTTGTGCAGGTATTTGGTGACTTGTGTGTTGGATTGATACCTTGATTCTCAAAACTGAGGGAAATACTTACTCTACTTTGCTGCAACACCCTTTCCTCTTCAAGGGAAAAACCAACGCAAGCTCAAGAAAGTAGCAGGAAGAATTTCTAGCACCGTTGCCGGGGAGATCTACGCCAAGTCAAGACATACCAAGTACCCATCATAAACTCTCATCCCTTGCATTACATTATTCGCCATTCGCCTCTCGTTTTCCTCTCCCCCACTTCTAAAACAATTTTTGAAAAGATTTGCCTTTTCTTCGCCCCTCTTCCATTCATCTTCTTCGATTGCCTTTTGGTTGCTCGTCTGCTAGATCCGTTTGCCCTCACCAAGTCTGAAACTAGGGAGGTGATCGTTGAAAGTCTTGAGGATAATATTTGTCGGCGTTCTGGGAACGGGGGTCCCCAGACTTGCCTGCTTGCGGCCTGCGGCGTGGCTCAAAGGGGGGCCCAACACGGCCCATCTTCATCAACACAAACTCAAGACCCTCGCGAGGGGCCAAGCCTCGCGGGGCGGACGACACGGAGCTTCCTCAGGCACGGCCTCGTCAGGCTGGCTCACGAGGAGGCGGAGAGATCAAGGCGGGGTACCTCGCGAGGTGCCCGTGACGCAACCATGACGACTCAGGGCGCGAAGCAGGTGCGAGCCCGCGCAACGTCCTCCTTTCCTCTTTGGTGCAAAGGGGGCAAGCGCAGCCGCGGAGTACCGAGGCGTCAGGCAAAGGTTGCCATTTCGGTGCAACGAGACCAAGACCAGGAGGACTACGAGACCGAGGTCACAGTGGAGCCCAAGACGGCATCATCACCAGAGCTTTGCACAGGCAGACTACTTTTGTCAGGATAGTTGATACTTGTTGTCCCCCTTCAAATTAGCCCGCCATTGTTGGCTCCCTTCCCGCTCAATATTTGGGGAGAGGACCAGGGCCACTATAAATAGGACCGGCCACCCACGTAGCAAGGGGTTCGGCTGAGTCTCCTCCAGGGGTTCGGCTCAGTCTCCTCCAGGGGTTTGGCTCAGTCTCCTCCAGGGGTTGGGCTCAGTCTCCTCCAAGGGCTCGACAAGTAGAGAGGTGGTAAGCAGAGAGAGAGTGAGATAGAGAAAGGTGGCTGAACTCCTCCCAACAGTTCATCGCCCCAGCCAAGAACAGACCCTCGCGAGGCTGTTCTTCCTTGTACTGTTCATCATCATCCGCCCGAGAGGCAATCCACCACACCACACACTGGAGTAGGGTATTACACCACAACGGTGGCCCGAACCAGTATTAACCCTGTGTCCCTTGTGTTGTTCTTTCCATAGCTTTGATCCTAGTGTGGTGGAGGGGTGCAGGAAGGTAGGAGGCGAAATCTCTGCGCGCACCCCAGTGTTTGAACCTCAAGGGTCTGCCGGAATCCGAAATCCGACATTTGGCGCGCCAGGTAGGGGTGCGCCGGAATTCGTCTTCCACCGCTCCGTGCCCCATCGCGTCGTCATCACCATGCCCGGCGACCAGGAGGGCAACCCAGACCCATGGGCTGCATGGCCCGCCCACGCAGAACCGCTCGCCTCGGGCGACCCTATGCCCCAGGCAGCTCGCGGTCCGCAGGGCGCTGCGGGCCGCGGGCGACGCGGACAGGCTTCGACAACTCTTACACCGCGGCAGACGTGGTCGGCAACAAGGGCCTCCAATCACGCCGCGACCACAACACCGTACACCCGCAGGCAGCAGGCGAACTCGAGAGCCGCACTCACGATGGCCCGAGAGCTTCTGCAGTGCAGACTGCTGGAGGGCGGCCATGATGTGCTGCTGGAGCGAGTGGCAGAGCTCCTGGGCTTCGCCGCCTCGGGGGCTCACCCCTTCTCCACCCAGATCCCATCTCAAGCCCAGGGCGACCCACGTGGGGGCCCCGCGCGCGCCCGCGGGCTCCAAGGCTACTCTGACGCCAGCAAAGCTGTCAGCGCCGGACCGGCGGCGGCGCTGCCCCCGCCCCCGGTCCGCAAAGAAGAAGGACTCAACAAGACCCATGGCCCTAGTGGGCGGCCGCGCTGCCACCCCACGGTGGGCGCGTCAGGCAGGACTGCGTGGCATGCGGGGCATTACGGCATGACATTCGGGATGACGGCGCCAGAGGAATACGTGCCCCTCATGGTGGACCAAGGACACCCTCACGAGAATGGACAAGGCTCGCTCCTCAGCCCAAGCTGGGGGGACGAGGCACTAGAAGCTGAGCCTTTCCAGGAGCCCCGGGACGGTCCCACTGGCCACGCTGGAGGCAACGATTATCGGGTACCGCTAATTCTTCAGGAGCAGGTATACGCTAACCATGGATCGCAGGAGGTGCAGGTCACCGCAGCGAGCAGCTGCCCCGCTCCCACAGTCTCCTACCCCTCGGGAGGAGGGCGCAGGGGGCTGCAGGAGAGAGGCAGGGATCCGACATCGCCACCGCGGTGTTCGGAGCAAGGCGTTCTCAGGAGGTAGGCCCTCCGCTAGGGAGGTGCCCCAGGGCCTGCCCCCGGCGGAGGACCCGTGGTCGTCGGGGGAACCGCTGGCGACCGCTCTACCCCATCGGGCGGCGTCCTGGTTTTCGGTCGTTGCTGATGGCAGTAGAGTGTGGCGCAAGGCGGGGCCCTCATCTGGCGATATGAAGCAAGGCCAGTACCTGTGAAGAAGGCCCAGTGCCTGTGAAGCTCGCCGCCCCGTGACACTCTCATGTAATAATGAGTGGGGCTGTACACGCCCCGGAGTCTCAGGGGTGCCGGCCTCAGGCCCTGGGGCTCCCTCCCACGCCCAGTGGCAGCACTTAGCTCCGCGCTGGTGAGAAGACGTCCAAGACTAGACTAGGTGCCGGACGCGGCCTTTTGTTTGCTTTTGTTGCTCTTCCCTTTGGTTGCCGCTTTCCCCCGCTAGATTCAAGTTGGCTTCGAATTTGAGATTTGCGTGTGTTCGGGGAAGGGGTGATTAGTCTCGTTCGAGCAATTTCTCGCGTTTCGGTTACCGCTTCGCCTCAGCTGCCTCCCCTCGTGAGCCCCTCGCGAGCCGGGTCAGGCCTAGCTTGCGCGCAGCCCAGACTGCCGCCACCGCGTCCTCTCAGGAGGGCGTCTTACTGCAGGTCCAACGGATTCAATCAGGAAACACTCCGGGCTCCATAGCCTCCTGCGGGCTGCCCCAGGGCCAGCACGGGACAAAGGTAAATTAGCCGACCAGCGCGTCGCTTAAGCCAACCACTTGGCGTGGGCGCATGGGCAATGTAGCTCCTACTGATACGATAAACACAAGTTTTACATGAGGGGCTCCCCCTCCAAAATGCTCTCAGAGCTATCAGGCCAAAACCTGAGTTCTATTCATACAGGGTAAGCAGGAACGGTGCACAATCAGTCGGATGAATCTCCCAATGCGTCCTCAGGAGCGCCATCGGGGCCGTTGCTGGCATCGCTGAACTTGCCACCGCTGCCCGCGTTGCCACCAGCGGTGTCAGGGCCGCCCGTCACGCCACCCTCGCCAGCCGCCACGATCGCGTCATCGTTATCCGAGGCGAAGGCCCTGATAAGATCCTCCACATGGTCTTCCACCCAGTGCGCCAGCTCACATCGGACGGCCTGGGGGACTGGGGCGATGGCGGCGTCGAAATAGAAGTGGGGATTCATGCTCCAGAGATGGCTGAAGACACGAGAAAAGGCGCGTCTGAGCAGGGCGCGGCTCCTCTCCTCCACCAACCTGTCAGCCCTGATCGACCACGCCTCCAGCTGCGTCACCACGTCAGTAAAGAATTGAAGATTGCCCGCGTAGTTAACCACGTGCGGCTCGCCGACGGTCTCCTCGCAGATGTTGCCCAAGGCCGCGTTGGCCCTCTCTCGGAGCGTGGTCAGCATGGGGCCGTGCTCATGCTCCAAGAGCCGCCGCTGACGTATCTCGTCCGCATTCTGGCGCGCGATGGCCTCAGCCTCCTCCACCCGCTGGCGAAGAAGGAGCACCTCAGCCTGGGAGGTGATTAGCCCACCTTGCGCCACCTCAAGGGCGGCCTGGGAAGCATCGGCCCGCCGCGTCACCTCCTCCAGCTTGGCCCTCAGGGCAGCAGTCCTGCCTTCGGCTTCGGCCCGGATCAACCCCAGCTTCTCCTCGAACTCATGCTCGAGGTTCAAATGCGCCATCGCCACCCGACTTCTGACCTCCTCCAGGACACGGGCTTCCTGTGCAGCGACATCATCCTCCGCCTGCGTCACCAAGCGCTCCCTCGTCTCCAGACGCTCGTACTCGTGGGTACGTTCGGCGGCTTCTAGCGTCAGCACCTCCTCACGCTTTTGGAGCTCCGCCGAGTTGCCGGAGGCCACCCTCATCAACGCGAGGGCTGCCTCACGCAGCTCCACCTACTCCTCCAGCGAGTGGCACCAGGCCAGGAGCTTCCGAGCCCGCTCCTCCGCAGCCGTTCGCCGCCGGTCAGCCTCCCGAGCTTCCTCAGTAGCCCGGGACCGGGCCTCCCGAGAAGCCACCAACGACGCCTTGGCCTCTGCTTCATCAAGGTCGCGCTAACGGCGCGCAAGGGCGATGGCACCCTCCAGCTCGCGCCTCTCTGCAGCCAGGCGCAGGCCCTCAGCCTCAAGGCGCGCGTCTTCATCAGCAAGCTCCACACCAAGCAGGCTCACTGCGTCAGTCGCCCTTCGAAGGAATCCTTGGCGGAGAGCATGACGCTCCTGAGCGCGCTCAAGCACGTCTTCCACACCATCATCTGCCCCGAGCAAGCGCTGGGGGCTGCAGGTCAACGCTCCCCCTCTGGGCTGGGGGCTGGCACCCTCGCGACGGTCGGGCACGCCGCGTCAGAAGCCCGGCCTGGGGCCAACCCGACCTCAGGAGAAGAGCGCAGGAAGCGCCTCATCCAATCGTAGTCCATGACCAGGCGAGAAGCCCATGGCAGGTTGGCTATGCCACGAGAAGGCTCGCGAAGGAGGATCGCGAGGTGCGCGGGGCCATGATACGCCTCGGGATGGTTCGCCCCTTCGATCGCCCTCGCCACAAGGGCTCCACTGCTTGGGCGCTCGAGGACGGTGGAGGGGGCAAAGCCAAAGGGGACGGCTCCTCAGCCGTCTCAGCAAGCTCGGCTGGAAGGGGCCTGCGGAGCAACGGAAGGATCAGGAGCAGGGAAAGGAGAAGGCTTACTCATCAGTGGCGAAGTACTTTCTGTGCTTCAGCAGGCGGCAAGGGTAACCGTCGCCCAGGGCCTCCCTTCTCTTCCGGAGAGCCCCAAAGTCCACGCGGAAGCGGCCTAAGAGTCGGGCGCAGGGATCGACCTGCGACGCAGATGGAGCGTCAAGACGATCAGCGTCAGGGGCACCTGCCTGATGTGCGCCGCCAATCGCCTCCCCAAGAGAAGCAGCTGGAACCTCAGGGGCCCCAGTCGCAGGTGCAGAGGGCAGCTGTTTGTCACCCTCAGCCTCAGCGGTACGGCCCCCGATAACTGCTTCCTCATGAGCCTCGCCCGGTGCCGTCACCACGCCGGGAGCCCCCTCGGCCTCTGGCACCTCGTACCTCCCTGCTCCGCCACTCGGGGACGAGTCGCCTTGGCCGACTGGAAGGGCAGTCACCACCACCGGATTCTCGCGAGACCCCTGAAGGCCGGCGGGGCACAACCCCCACTCATCGAAGGCAGGCATCTGCTTCACAAAGTCGACCCTGCTTTGGCAGAGGTACAGCAAGGCCCCTCCCTGCCGGACGCTGCCGGGGTTGGGGTCCCCAGCCAGGGTCGAGAGCGCCGTCTTCAGCACCTCAGGAGCCAGGTCCTCTTCCTGGAGCCTCATACTATCCTCGCGCCCACGAACGGCCCACATCCGGCGAGAGTGGCATTGAAGAGGAGCAACGCGGCATAGCAGGAACTCTTTCACCACCTTGGGCGCTGTCACGCCAAGCGACCTTAAGAGCGCGAAGCGGCGCCAGACAAAGATGAGCCGGGGGCTCTCAAGCGCCACCTGGCCCCAGCCCGAATTGGGGACAGCAGGCGAGGTCGGCTCCGTTAGCAGGGGGCTGGGCACCCCTGCGTCCACATACAGCCACCGCTCGTGGAACCCAACCGCGGGCAGGGGGAGCTTGAAGTCAATCCCAGAGGCGGCAGTCTCTGGCACGGCAACGAAGCTTACGCACGCCCAGCATTGGGTAGGGTCGACAAGATGCAGCGAGAAGAAGTGGCGCAGCAAGGCAACCGAAGGAGGGATGCCCACCATGGCTTCGCAGACGAAGGCGAAGACCGAAAGGAGAGTGATGGATTCAGGACTCAGATGCAACATGTGGATCTGATAGTGGGAGAGCACGACATTGAAGAAATCAGAAAAGGGAGGAACCAGACCTGCCCACAGGGCGTCGGTGAAATATGGGACCTCGGTAACTATCCTGCCGATGGAGAAGTGGGACACGGGCCAGGCCGTCGTTCTCCCGCATTCATTGAAGATGGTGGCCAGAGCCAAGCTGACCTTACCCAAACCCTCAGCGGAGGCCGCCAACGGCGGCGGGCGAGGCGGAGACACGGGATTCTTCCCTCTTCCCTTCTTTGTCGGGGCCATGGCGATAAGAAAGGGGGGGAGGATTCGAGATTGAATTGAAAACAGAAACCAGGGTTCGAGCGAAGGAAGGACTGGAAGCGCTCGAGCGATAAAAGGGGAACGGCTGTGTACGACTACGGGTCCGCCTAGCAAGGCGCAAGATAAGGAGGGCGTGGGGGAATAGTGCCGCCCACGTCCAATCAAATGCCACGCGGCGCCTAAGGCCGCAGGCTGTTAGGGCCCGCGGCGCTTCGCTCTTGCCCTTCCGCCTCCCTGCACGGCCAAGTCCGGGGGCGCCTTGGGCCCGAGGGCTACTATCGGCGTTCTGGGAATGGGGGTCCCCAGACTTGCCTTCCTGCGGCCTGCGGCATGGCTCAAAGGGGGGCCCAACACGGCCCATCTTCACCAACACAAACTCAAGACCCTTGTGAGGGGCCAAGCCTCGCGGGGCGGACGACACGGAGCTTCCTCAGGCACGACCTCATCAGGCTGGCTCACGAGGAGGCGGAGAGATCACGGCAGGGTACCTCACGAGGTGCCCGTGACGCAAGCCATGATGACTCAGGGCGCCAGGCAGGTGCCAGCCCGCGCAGCGTCCTCCTTTCCTCTTTGGTGCAAAGGGGGCAAGCGCAGCCGCAGAGTACCGAGGCGTCAGGCAAAGGTTACCATTTGAGTGCAACGAGACCAAGACCAGGAGGACTACAAGATGGAGGTCACCGTGGAGCCCAAGACGGCGTCATCACCAGAGCTTTGCGCAGGCGAATACTACTTTTGTCAGGATAGTTGATACTTGTTGTCCCCCTTCAAAATAGCCCGCCATTGTTGGCTCCCTTCCCGCTCAATATTTGGGGAGAGGACCAGGGCCACTATAAATAGGATCGGCCACCCACATAGCAAGGGGTTCAACTCAGTCTCCTCCAGGGGTTCGGCTCAGTCTCCTCCAGGGGTTCGGCTCAGTCTCCTCCAGGGGTTCGGCTCAGTCTCCTCCAAGGGCTCGACAAGTAGAGAGGTGGTAAGCAGAGAGAGAGAGAGAGTGAGATAGAGAAAGGTGGCTGAACTCCTCCCAGCAGTTCATTACCCCAGCCAAGAACAGACCCTCGCGAGGCTGTTCTTCCTTGTACTGTTCATCATCATCCGCCCGAGAGCCAATCCACCACACCACACACTGGAGTAGGGTATTACACCACAACGGTGGCCCGAACCAGTATAAACCCTGTGGACCTTGTGTTGTTCTTTCCATAGCTTTGATCCTAGCGTGGCGGAGGGGTGCAGGAAGGTAGGAGGCGAAATCTCCGTGCGCACCCCAGTGTTCGAACCTCAAGGGTCTGCCGGAACCCAAAATCCGACAATATTGATTCTTGCTCTTTGGATCATGAAACTGAAAAACCTCCTAATTACAAAACCAAAAAAAATTGTGTGGGGGACGGGTAATATTATTGGAAAAAGTGTCATTCAAGAATTCTTTGATTGTACGGGATCCATGCCTATTAATAAAAGATCTATCCTTCTTGAGACAAATTGCTATGCAGATGCTATTGTTATGGTTGTTGAGAAATTAGAAAGAAAGTTCGTGCGTCTCCATCCTGCTTTGCAAAAGGTGTTTTATGAACTTCCCAATATTAATCATCCAATAGCTAAAAAGATTGCCACTATTATCCTTATGCGTGAATTTGATTTTATAATACAAGAAGCTAGGGATATTTTTGCTTTCTATAAAAAGGATGTTGAACACCCTCCAATTATAGATATCCTCCATGATAAAGAAACCATGTGTAGTTTGGAATCTAGGGATTATCAGTCTTATAGTGAAAATCTTAGGAGGAGAGTTCCCCATTCAGAAATCTCCCAATATTTGTATCTTGAGGCTTTTGAGGAGTTTGATTGGATTACTAGGGGAATTTATGTAGGATTTAATAGGTATTGGTTGAATAAAATGATGAAGGAACCCGTCAGAAACGAGCTACGTATTTATATGATGATATACAGTGTGATGATCCCGACTATGGGTTTATGAATATTAAAATTACCAATCAAAGTCAGTTTCACGATTTGAGTTCATCTACTAGGAGGGAAATAAAGGAAAGGACATAATTGCTAAGACGGGGTTTGGAGGATTTGATGAGAAAAGAATTGCATACCGAAGAAGAGAATACTTAGATCTATTCGTGTTTTATGCCTAGCCAGGGGCGTTAAACAATAGCACTTTTTGGGAGGCAACCCAATTTTATTTTTGTTTTTGCTTTTTAGGTTCTGTTTGGCAATAAATAATTCATCTATCTTTTGTGTTTTAATTAGTGTTTGTGCCAAGTAAGACCTTTGGGATAGCTTACGGTGATAGTTGATTTGATCTTGCTGAAAAACAGAAACTTTTGTGCTTAAGAAAACAATTCTCATTTTTATTAGAAGCATGAAAAAATGCTGATTCTTTTGCAGAAGATTAATTAACAAATTGCTTAGGTCATCCTAATTTTTCAGAATTTTTGGAGTTACATAAGTATTTGAAATATCCAGATTGCTACAGACTATTCTGTTTTTGACAGATTCTATTTTTTATGTGTTGTTTGCTTATTTTGATGAATCTATGGCTCGTATCGGGGGTATGAACCATGGAAAAGTTGGAATACAGTAGATATTACACCTATATAAATAAAGAATGAATTCACAACAGTACCAAAAGTGGTGATTATTTTCTTATACTAACGGAGCTTATGCGATTTTCTGTTGAGTTTTGTGTTTTGAAGTTTTCAAGTTTTGGGTAAGGATTTGATGGACTATGGAATAAGGAGTGGCAAGAGCCTAATCTTGGGGATGCCCAAGGAACCCCAATGTAATATTCAAGGACAACCAAGAGCCTAAGGTTGGGGATGCCCCGGAAGGCATCCCCTCTTTCGTCTTCATCTATCGGTAACTTTACTTGAGGCTATATTTTTATTCACCACATGATATGTGTTTTGCTTGGAGCGTCTTGTATGATTTGAGTCTTTGCTTTTTAGTTTTCCACAATCATCCTTGCTGTACACACCTTTTGAGAGAGACACACATGAATCGTGATTTATTAGAATACTCTATGAGCTTCACTTATATCTTTTGAGCTAGGCAATTTTGGTCTAGTGCTTCACTTATATCTTTTTAGAGCATGGCGGTGGTTTTATTTTATAGAAATTTATAAACTCTCGTGCTTCACTTATATTATTTTGAGAGTCTCTAAACAGCATGTTAATTTTCTTTGGTTATAAATTTAGTCCTAATATGATAGGCATCCAGGAGGGATATAATAAAAACTTTCATATAAAGTGCATTGAATACTATGAGAAGTTTGATTCCTTATGATTGTTTTGAGATATGAAGATGGTGATATTAGAGTCATGCTAGTGAGTAGTTGTGAATTTGATAAAGACTTGTGTTAAGGTTTGTGAGTCCCGTAGCATGCACGTATGGTGAACCGTTATGTAACGAAGTTGGAGCATGAGATAGTTTTTGATTGTCTTCATTATGAGTGGCGGTCAAGGACGAGAGATGGTCTTTTCCTATCAATCTATCCCCCTAGGAGCATGCGCGTAGTACTTTTTTCGATCATGAATAGATTTTTGCAATAAGTATGTGAGTTCTTTATGACTAATGTTGAGTCCATGGATTATACGCACTCTCACCCTTCCACTGTTGCTAGCCTCTCTAGTGCCGTGCAACTTTCGCCGGTACCATAAACCCACCATATACCTTCCTCAAAACAGCCACCATACCTACCTATTATGGCATTTCCATAGCCATTCCAAGATATATTGCCATGCAACTTTCCACTGTCTGTTATTTATGACATGCATCATCATTGTCATATTGCTTTGCGTGATCATGTAGTTAACATCGTATTTGTGGCAAAGCCGCCGTTCATCATTTTTTATACATGTTGCTCTTGATTCATTGCACATCCCGGTACACCACCAGAGGCATTCATATAGAGTCATATCTTATTCTAGTATCGAGTCGTAATTTTTGAGTTGTAAGTAAATAGAAGTATGATGATCTTCCTTTTTAGAACATTGTCCCATGTGAGGAAATAAAAGCAAAAGAGAGAAAGAAAAAAAAGAAAGAAAAAAAAAGAAAGAAAAAAAAGATAGAAGAAATAAAAAAATGAGAAAGAAAAAATGAGAGAAAAGAGAGAAGGGGCAATGTTAATATCCCTTTCCATACTTGTGCTTCAAAGTAGCACCATGATCTTCATGATAGAGAGTCTCCTATGTTGTCACTTTCATATACTAGTGGGACTTTTCATTATAGAACTTGGCTTGTATATTCCAATGATGGGCTTCCTCAAATTGCCCTAGGTCTTCATGAGCAAGCAAGTTGGATGCACACCCACTTAGTTTCTTTTTTAGCTTTCATAAACTTATAGCTCTAGTGCATCCATTGCATGGCAATCCCTACTCACTCGCATTGATATCTATTGATGGGCATCTCCATAGCCCGTTAATATGCCTAGTTGATGTGAGACTATCTCCCTCTTTTTGTCTTCTCCACAACCACCTTCTACTCCACCTATAGTGCTATGTCGATGGCTCACGCTCATCTATTACGTGAAAGTTGAAAAGGTTTGAGAACATCAAAAGTATGAAACAATTGCTTGGCTTGTCATCGGGGTTGTGCACGATTTGAATATTTTGTGTGATGAATATGGAGCATAGCCAGACTATACGATTTTGTAGGGATAAGCTTTCTTTGGCCATGTTATTTTGAGAAGACATTATTATCTTGTTAGTATGCTTGAAGTATTACTTATTTTATGTCAATATTAAAATTTTGTTTTGAATCATATGGATCTGAACATTCGTGCCACAATTGAGGAAATTACGTGGATAAATATGTTAGGTAGCATTCCACATCAAAAATTCTGTTCTTATCATTTACCTACTCGAGGACGGGCATGAATTAAGCTTGGGGATGCTTGATACGTCTCCAACATATCTATAATTTTTGATTGTTCCATGCTATTAGATTATCTGTTTTGGATGTTTTATATGCATTATTATGCTATTTTATATTATTTTTGGGACTAACCTATTAACCTAGAGCCCAGTGTCGGTTCCTGTTCTTTCCTTGTTTTAGAGTTTCGTAGAAAAGGAATATCAAACGGATTCCGAACAGAATGAAACTTTCGCGATGATTTTTCTTGGACCAGAAGACATCCAGAGGACTTTGAGTACACGTCAGGAAAGCCACGAGGTGGCCACAAGGACGGAGGGCGCGCCCAGGGGGGTAGGGCACGCCCCACCCTTGTGGGCCCCTCGTGACTCCACTGACCTATTTCTTCTGCCTATATATTCTCAAATATTCCCAAACTAACCAAGAGAGCCACGAAAACACTTCTCCACCGCTGCAACCTTCTGTACCCGTGAGATCCCATCTAGCGGCCTTTTCCAGCGTCCTGCCGGAAGGGGATTCGATCATGGAGGGCTTCTACATCAACACCATTACCTCTCCGATGAAGCGTGAGTAGTTTACCACAGACCTACGGGTCCATAGCTAGTAGCTAGATGGCTTCTTCTCTCTCTTTGATTCTCAATACCATGTTCTCATTTATGTTCTTGGAGATCTATTCGATGTAATACCTTTTTGCGGTGTGTTTGCCGAGATCCGATGAATTGTGGATCTATGATCAGCTTATCTATGAATATTATTTGAATCTCCTCTAAATTCTTATATGCATGATTTGATATCTTTGCAAGTCTCTTCGAACTATCGATTTGGTTTGGCCAACTAGATTGGTTTTTCTTGCAATGGGAGAAGTGCTTAGCTTTGAGTTCAATCTTGCGGTGTCCTTTCCCAGTGACAGTAGGGGCAGCAAGGGACGTATTGTATTGTTGCCATCGAGGATAACAAGATGGGGTTTTCATCATATTGCTTGAGTTTATCCCGCTACATCATGTCATCTTACTTAATGTGTTACTCTGTTCTTCATGAACTTAATACTCTAGATGCAGGCAGGAGTCGGTCGATGTGTGGAGTAATAGTAGTAGTTGCAGGCAGGAGTTGGTCTACTTGATATGGATGTGATGCCTATATTCATGATCATTGCCTTAGATATCGTCATAACTTTGCGCTTTTCTATCAATTGCTCGGTAGTAATTTGTTCACCCACTGTAATATTTTCTATCTTGTGAGAAGCCTCTAGTGAAACTTATGGCCCCAGGTCTATTTTCCATCATATAATCTTCTACTTTTCGTCATATAATTTTCCGATCTACTATTTTAGTTTCCTAATTACTTCCTTTGCAATCTTTTACTTTCTGTTCCATAAACCAAAAATATTACTTTACCGTTTATCCATCTCTATCAGATCTCACTTTGCAAATAACCGTGAAGGGATTGACAACCCCTTTATCGCTTTGGGTGCAAGTTGGTGTTTCTTTGTGCAGGTATTCAGTGACTTGTGTGTTGTCTCCTACTGGATAGATACCTTGGTTCTCAAAACTGAGGAAAATACTTACTCTACTTTGCTGCAACACCCTTTCCTCTTCAAGGGAAAAACCAACGCAAGCTCAAGAAGTAGCAGTGCTCAGGAAGCTCAAGCCCAATATCCCAAACCATGACAATGAAGGAAATATGCCATAGAGGCAATAATAAAGTTGTTATTTATATTTCCTTATTCATGATAAATGTGTAGTATTCATGCTAGACTTGTATTGTTTGGAAACCTTAATAGATGTGTGAATACATAGACAAACACTGTGTCCCTGGTGAGCCTCTACTTGACTAGCTCGTTGATCAAAGATGGTTAAGGTTTCCTAACCATGGACATGATTTGTCATTTGATAATAGGATCACATCATTAGGAGAATGATGTGATGGACATGACCCATCTGTTAGCTTAACATATCGATCGTTCAGTTTTATTGCTATTGCTTTCTTCATGTCAAAAGCATATTCCTTCAACTATGAGATTATGCAACTTCTGGATACTGGAAGAATGCCTTGTGTGCTTTCAAACTTCACAACATCACCGGGTGATTATAAAGATGCTCTACAGGTATCTCCGAAGGTGTTTGTTGGGTTGGCATAGATCAAGATTAGGATTTGTCACTTTGAGTATCGGAGAGGTATCTTTGGGCCCTCTCAGTAATGCATATCATAAGAAGCCTTGGAAGCAAAGTTACTAATGAGTTATTTGCGGGATGATGTATTACGGAGCGAGTCAAGAGACTTGACGGTAACGAGATTGAATTAGGTATGTGGATACCGACGATCGAATCTCGGGCAAGTAACATACCGATGACAAAGGGAATAACGTATGTTGTCATAGCAGTTCGACCAATAAAGATCTTCGTAGAATATGTAGGAGCCAATATGAGCATCCAGGTTCCACTATTGGTTATTGACCAGAGAGGTGTCTCGGGCATGTCTACATAGTTCTCGAACCCGTATGGTCCGCACGCTTAACGTTCGATGACAATTTAGTATTATATGAGTTATGTGATTTGGTGACCGAATGTTGTTCGGAGTCTTGGATGAGATCACAGACATGACGAGGAGTCTCAGAATGGTCTAGAGGTAAATATTGATATATAGGATGATAGTATTCAGACACCGGAAGTGTTCCGGGTAGTATCGGGTATTTATCAGGGTACCGGGAGGGTTATCGGAACCCCCGGGGTAAAGATATGGGCCATATGGGCCATAAGAGGGGAGCACACCAGCCCACAAGGGGTGGCGCCCCCCTTAGGCAGGAGGCCAAATTGGAGAAGGAAGAGGGGGTTCGTCCCCCCTTTCCTTCCTCCCTTCCCTCTTCCCTTTTCCCCCCTCCGGAAATAAGGAAAGGGGGGAGGCCGAATTGGGGAGGACCCCAAGTAGGATTCCTCCTACTTGGGGCGCCCCACGGCTGCCTCTCCTCCCCTCCCACCTATATATACGTGGGGAGTGGGTGCCTAGAACACAGAACAACAATCGTTAGCCGTGTGCGGCGCCCCCTCCACAGTTTACACCCCCGGTCATAGTTTTGCGGTGCTTAGGCGAAGCCCTGCGAGAATCACTTTACCATCAACGTCGCCACACCATCGTGCTGACGAAACTCATCTACTTCCTAGACACCTTGCTGGATCAAGAAGGCAAAGAGACGTCATCGCGCTGAGCATGTACAGAACTCGAAGGTGTCGTACGTTCGGTGCTTGATCGGTCAGAGCTAAAAGAAGTTCGACTACATCAACCGCGTTGTCAAACGCTTCCGCTTTCGGTCTACGAGGGTATGTGGACACACTCTCCCCTTCTCGTTGCTATGCATCTCCTAGATAAATTTTGTGTGAGCGTAGGAATTTTTTTAAATTGCATGCTACGTTTCCCAACAGTTGCATCCGAGCCATGTCTATGCGTAGATGATATGCACGAATAGAATGCAAAGAGTTGTGGGCGGTGATCGTTATACTGCTTACCACCAATGTCTAATTTTGATTCGGCGGTATTGTTGGATGAAGTGGCCCGGACCAACCTTACATGACCACATTCATGAGACCGGTTCCACCGACAGACATGCAACTAGTTTTGCATAAAGGTGTCTGGCGGGTGTCTGTTTCTCCTAGTTTAGTTGAATCGAATTTGACTGCGGCTGGTCCTTGTTGAAGGTTAAAACATCAAACTTGATAAATAACCATTGTGGTTTTGATGTGTAGGTAAGAATGGTCCTTGCTAGAAGCCCGTAGCAGCCACGTAAAACTTGTAACAACAAAGTAGAGGACGTCTAACTTGTTTTTGTAGGGCATGTTGTGATGTGATATGGTCAAGACATGATGATGAGATGATCATGTTTTTTAAGATATCTGACAACCGACAGGAGCCTTATGGTTGTCTCTTTATTGTATGAAATGCAAACGCCATGTAATTTCTTTACATTATCACTATGCATTAGCGATAGTTGTAAAAGCAATAGTTGGCGAGACCACCACGACACTACGATGGAGATCAAGGTGTCGAGCCGGTGACGATGGAGATCACGACGATGCTTTGGAGATAGAGATCAAAAGCACAATATGATGATAGCCATATCATGTCACATATTTTGATTGCATGTGATGTTTATCTTTTATGCATATTATTTTGCTTAGTATGGCGGTAGCATTATAAGATGATCCCTTAACTAAATTTCAAGTTATAAGTGTTCTCCCTGAGTATGCACCGTTGCGACAGTTCGTCGTGTTGAGACACCATGTGATGATCGGGTGTGATAGACTCTACATTCACATACAATGGGTGCAAGACAGTTTTGCACATGCGGAATACTCAGGTTAAACTTGACGAGCCTGGCATGTACAGACATGGCCTCGGAACACTAGAGACCGAAATGTCGAACATGAATCATATAGTAGGTATGATCAACATAGAGATGTTCACCATTGATGACTACTCCATCTCATGTGATGATCGGACATGGTTTAGTTGATTTTGATCATGTATCATTTAGATGACTTGAGGGATGTCTATCTAAGTGGGATTTCTTAAGTAATTTGATTAATTGAACTTAATTTATCATGAACTTAGCCCTGATAGTATTTGCATATATATATATATATATATATATATATATATATATATATATATGTTGTAGATTAATAGCTCGCGATGTAGCTCCCCTATTTTTGATATGTTCCTAGAGAAAACTACATTGAGCAATAATGCGGACTCGGTCCGTGATCTGAGGATTATCCTCATTTCTACACAAAAGAATTATGTCCTTGATACACCGCTAGGTGACAGACCTATTCCAGGAGCAGATGCAAACATTATGAACGTTTGGCAAGCTCGGTATGATAACTACTTAATAGTTTAGTGCACCATGCTTTACGGCTTAAGAACCGGGACTTCAAAAGCATTTTGAACGCCATGGAGCATATGAGATATTCCAAGAGTTGAAATTGGTATTTCAGACTCATGCCCGTGTCGAGAGGTATGAGACCTCTGACAGGTACTTTGCCTACAAGATGGAGAAGAATAGCTCAGCCAGTGAGCATGTGCTCAGAATGTCTGGGTGCGACAATCACTTGAATCAAGTGGGAGTTAATCTTCCAGATAAGATAGTGAATGACAGAGTTCTTTAGTCACTATCACCAAGCTACTAGAACTTCGTGATGAACTATGATATGCAAGGGATGACGAAAAAAATTCCCGAGCTCTTCGCAATGCTGAAATCGGCGAAGGTAGAAATCAAGAAAGAGCATCAAGTGTTGATGGTTAACAAGACCACTAGTTTTAAGAAAAGGGCAAGGGACAGAAAAGGGAACTTCAAGAAGAATAACAAGCAAGTTTCCGCTCCCATGAAGAAGCTCAAAGCTAGACCCAAGCCTGAAACTGAGTGCTTCTACTGCAAAGGAAATGGTCACTGAAAGAGGAACTACCCCAAATACTTGGTGGATAAGAAGGATGGCAAAGTGAACAAAGGTATATTTGATATACATGTTATTGATGTGTACTTTACTAGTATTCGTAGTAGCCCCTGGGTATTTTATAGAGGTTCAGTTGCTAAGTTTAGTAACTCGAAACAGGAGTTGCAAAATGAACAAAGACTAGTTAAGGGTGAGGTGACGATGTGTGTGTGTTGGAAGTGATTCTAAGGTTGATACGATCACCATCGCACACTCCCTCTACCTTCGCGATTAGTGTTGAACCTAAATAAATGTTATTTGGTGTTTGAATTGAGCATGAATATGATTGGATCGTGTTTATTGCAATACGATTATTCATTTAAGTCGGAGAATAATTGTTGTTTTGTTTACATGAATAAAACCTTCTATGGTCATACACCCAATGTTAATGGTTTATTGAATCTCGATCATAGTAATACACATATTCATAATATTGATGCCAAAAGATACAAAGTTGATAATGATAGTGCAACATACTTGTGGCACTGCAATTTAGGTCATATTGGTGTAAAGCGCGTGAAGAAACTCCATGCGGATGGACTTTTGGAATCACTTGATTATGAATCATTTGATACTTGCGAACCATGCCTCATGGGCAAGATGACTAAAACTCCGTTCTCCGGAACAATGAGCGAGCTAATGACTTATTGGAAATAATACATACCGATGTATGCGGTTCGATGAGTGTTGAAGCACGCGGCGGGTATCGTTATTTTCTCACCTTCATAGATGATTTGAGTATATATGGGTATATATACTTAATGAAACACAAGTCTAAAACATTTGAAAAGTTCAAAGAATTTCAGAGTGAAGTGGAGAATCATCATAACAAGAAAAAAAGTTTCTACGATTTGATCGCGGAGGCGAATATTTGAGTTACGAGTTTGGCCTTCATTAAAAAGAATGTGGAATAGTTTCACAACTCACACCACCTGGAACACCACAGCGTAATGGTGTGTCCGAACGTCGTAACCGTACTTTATTAGATATGGTGTGATCTACGATGCCTCTTACCGATTTACCACTATCGTTTTGGGGTTATGCATTAGAGACAGTTGCATTCACGTTAAATAGGGCACCATGTAAATCCGTTGAGACGACACCGTATGAATTGTGGTTTGGCAAGAAACATAAGCTATTGTTTCTTAAAGTTTGGGGTTGCAACACTTATGTCAAAAGGCTTCAGCCTGATAAGCTCGAACCCAAATCGGAGAATTGCATCTTCATAGGATACCCTAAGGAAACAATTGGGTACACCTTCTACCACAAATTTGAAGGCAAAACATTTGTTGCCAAGAATGGAAACTTTCTAGAGAAGGAGTTTCTCTAGAAAGAAGTAAGTGGGAGGAAAGTAGAACTTGATGAGGTAATTGTACCTTCTCTCTAATTGGAAAGTAGCTCATCAGAGAAAACCGTTCCCGTGATGCCTACACCAACTAGAGAGGAAGCTAATGATGATGATCATGAAACTTCAAATCAAGTTACTACAGGACCTCGTAGGTCGAACAGAGCATGTTCCGCACCAGAGTGGTATAGTAATCCTATTCTAGAAGTTCCGTTACTAGACCATGACGAACCTACAAACTATGAAGAAGCTATGATGAGCCCTGATTCTGATAAATGGCTTGAGGCCATGAAATTTGAGATAGATCCATGTATGAGAACAAAGTATGGACTTTGGTGACTTGCCCGATGATCGGCGTGCCATAGAAAATAAATGGATCTTTAAGAAGAAGACTGACGCTAATGGTAATGTTACTGTCTACAAAGCTTGACTTGTCGCGAAAGGTTTTCAACAAGTTCAAGGAGTTGACTACGATGAGACCTTCTCACCCGTAGCGATGCTTAAGTCTGTCCGAATCATGTTAGCAATTGCCACATTTTATGATTATGAAATCTGGCAAATGGACGTCAAAACTGCATTCCTTAATGGATTTCTTAAAGAAGAGTTGTATATGATGCAACCAGAAGGTTTTGTCGATCCTAAAGGTGCTAACAAAGTGTGCAAGCTCCAGTGATCCATCCATGGACTGGTGCAAGCATCTTGGAGTTGGAATATATGCTTTTATGAGGTGATCAAATCATATGGTTTTATACAGACTTTCGGAGAAGCTTGTATTTACAAGAAAGTGAGTGGGAGCTCTGTAGCATTTATAATATGATATGTGGATGACATATTGTTGATTGGAAATGACATAGAATTTCTGGATAGCATAAAAGGATACTTGAATAAAAGTTTTTCAATGAAAGACCTCGGTGAAGCTGCTTATATATTGGGCATCAAGATCTATAGAGATAGATCAAGACACTTAATAGGACTTTCACAAAGCACATACCTTGATAAAGTTTTGAAGAAGTTCAAAATGAATCGGTCAAAGAAAGGGTTCTTGCCTATGTTACAAGCTGTGAAGTTGAGTCAGACTCAATGCCCGACCACTTCAGAAGATAGAGAGAAAATGAAGTCATTCCCTATGCCTCAGACATAGGTTCTATCATGTATGCTATGCTGTGTACCAAACCTAATGTGTGCCTTGCTATAAGTCTGGCAAAGAGGTACCAAACTAATCTAGGAATGGATCACTGGACAACGGTCAAGAACATCCTGAAGTACCTGAAAGGACTAAAGATATGTTTCTCGTTTATGGAGGTGACAAAGAGCTCATCGTAAATGGTTACATCGATGCTAGTTTTGACACTGATCCGGATGAATCTAAGTCACAAACCGAATACGTATTTATATTGAATGGTGGAGCTGTCAGTTGGTGCAGTTCCAAGCAGAGCGTCGTGGCAGGATCTATGTGTGAATCGAAGTACATAGCTGCTTCGGAAGCAGCAAATGAAGGAGTTCATATCCGACCTAGGTGTAATACCTAGTGCATCGGTCCAATGAAAATCTTTTGTGACAATATTGGAGCAATTGCCTTAGTGAAGGAATCTAGATTTCACAAAATAACCAAACACATCAAGAGACGCTTCAACTCCATCCGTGATCAAGTCAAGGAGGGAGACATAGAGATTTGCAAAATACATACGGATCTGAGTGTAGCAGACCCGTTGACTAAGCCTCTTCCATGAGCAAAACATGATCAACACCAAGACTCCATGGGTGTTATAATCATTACAATGTAATCTAGATTATTGACTCTAGTGCAAGTGGGAGACTGAAGGAAATATGCCCTAGAGGCAATAATAAAGTTGTTATTTGTATTTCCTTATTCATGATAAATGTTTATTATTCATGCTAGAATTGTATTGATCGGAAACCTTAATACATGTGTGAATACATAGACAAACATTGTGTCCCTAGTGAGCCTCTACTTGACTAGCTCGTTGATCAAAGATGGTTAATGTTTCCTAACCATGGACATGACACATGAGTTGTCATTTGATAACAGGATCACATCATTAGGAGAATGATGTGATGGACATGACCCATCCGTTAGCTTAGCATATTGATCGTTCAGTTTTATTGCTATTGCTTTCTTCATGTCAAATACATATACCTTCGACTATGAGATTATGCAACTTCCGGATACTATAGGAATACCTTGTGTGCTATCAAACGTGACAACGTAACTTGGTTATTATAAAGATGCTCTACAGGTATCTCCGAAGGTGTTTGTTGGGTTGGCATAGATCGAGATTAGGATTTGTCACTCTGAGTATGAGCGTAGATAGATCTTGCGTGAGCGTATATTTTTTTGAAATTGCATGCTACGTTTCCCAATAGACAATGCACACCCTGTTGCAGAAAACATGGTGCCCGAGAAGGACAAGGGTCTACGAGAGTGGAGGAAACTGGATCCCTATTCAGTCAGGAGAAGGACTGCTTATGACTACCGTTTCCACACCAGAGAACAACAAGATTTCTATGAGATAGTTTTGCTTGACAACAAGCCCATTGTCAGTGACATGAAGTGGGTGGACTAGAAATACATTGATGCCAATGAAGATTATTTCCCCCGCGTTCATGAGAGTTTTACGCTTGCGGGTGTTAACAAATTTGTTGGCCAGAAGCTCACTAAGTGGAATGATGAGTTGATCATGCAATTCTACTCCACAACACACTTCTATCCAGATGGGAGGATTGCATGGATGACTAAGGGTTCCAAGTACCAGTCATCAATCTCTGAATGGGCTGCTCTTATTAATGCCCCTAAGGAAGATGAAGATGATGTTGATATTTATGGGAAGCCCAGGATGGACCACAACTCAATGAAAATATGTACAAGGAAATTCCCAAGAAAGATCTTGGTACACACAAGCTTGGGTCAGTCAAGCATTTGCTAGCAGGGTTGGCCACAACCAACACTATCTTGAGGCATACCCTTTTGCCCAAGTCTGGAGATGACAAGATGATACATGGCCACTCCAACAATTCGCTTCACTTGTTTGACTCCCCACCTAAGAAGTTAAATGTTATGAGTTTGATTGTAGAGACGGTCAAGAGGACAACTGCTGACCAGAAGAGGTCTTGTGGATATGCCTCACACATTCAGATGCTTATCAACTCCAAAGTTGGTATAGACACATATCTACTAGATCATGAGCACCTCCCTCTTTAGCTAGAGTTCGAGGATAATGTGGTGGTGATGTATCCCTCACACCCCACATCTGTTGAGGTTCAAGGGGAGGCCCAGGCAGCAGCAGCTAAAGCAACTCGGTAAGCCGCAACTCCCAATGCATCCATTGCAAACCTCAAGTCAAAGAATGATCAGATGACATATCTGCTAGAGGCCACCTTGAGGATTAAGAGGAGTCTGGACAACATCTCCAAGAACCAGGAGAGTCTAGAGCGGGTTGTCAAGACAAAGATTCATGATCTTGATGTGAAGATCATCGAGGTACAAACAGTTGTGGAAAAGCTACAGGCAGATGTTGAGGCAAGCAGGATTGCTGCCGAGGATAGTGGAGATGAGTGACCTACCACTCAGAGGCTCCAGGCTGTACCCAGGGCACCCAGATCTTCAGTTGTGCCAGTTGTAGACACGAGGCCTACTCACTCTGTACCTGCCGCTACTACTCCAGTGCCACCTCCAGTGTCTACTCCCCCAGTCCAGCAGACATCTTCAGAGGCATTTGCAGATGCACTTCTCTCCATGCCATCTACGCACACCGGAGCCACAAGCCAGAAGACCCCTTTAGGATCTCCAGAGGATCGTGCCTAGAGAGACGCATAGCTCTATACCTTTTCAAGATTTTTGGTACTTGTTGCCAAAGGGGGAGAAATTGTATATAACATTAGGCTTTGAGAGAGAGAGTCTCGCTTTTGCTCTTTGGTTTTATTAAGTTTTTGCTACCTTGTTCATTTGATCCGTGCTACTTGGTTGTTTGATGCTTGTGAGGTACTAGGGTTTGGTTGTAAGGTTGATCAAACTTTTCTTAATGTGTGCTTAATGCTTATACCTACAATTATGTGTGTATGATCATTCACTTATGTCTTTGGTGATGCATGCATGTTATTTCACTCATATCATTTTGTGCGCTCCACCAAGATGTATGTGACATGAAAGAGTGATCCATGATCCTAATCGATTGTGCATTTGCATTCAAACGTAAATTCTCAAGATTTTATAGCGTTCTAACTTTTTTGAAGAATTCATACAATAATATAAAACTTTCTGTTTTCAAACAGCAACATATAGTCTTGCAAATTGAGCATGGTAAAGGCTATACTTGCCACTTTTATTGAAATAAAAGATACAAAACATTATTCTAAATAACAACAAGCAGATCCTAATAAAATAAAACGACGTTCCAAGAAAAACACATATCATGTGACGAATAAAAATATAGCTCCAAGTGAGGTTACCGATAATGTTGAAGACGAAAGAGGGGATGCCTTCCGGGGCATCCCCAAGCTTGGACACTCGAGTACTCCTTGAATATTATATTGGGGTGCCTTGGGCATCCCCAAGCTTAGGGTCTCGCAACTCCTTATTCTCCTCATATAGATGTCTCACCAAAACTTGAAAACTTCAATCACACAAAACTTAACGGAACTCGTAAGATAGGTTAGTATGATAATAAATAAATCATTCTCTTTGGTACAGTCAAGACAAGATCCAAAATTGTTCTCACATAATGCCTACTATACTCTATCATTTCCACAATTTATATCACTCAATATAAGGTATGGAAATGCTAAAACAAGCAAACTATGCAAACAAAACAGATTATGTCAAAAACAGAACAACTCGTAATTATCTGAACTAGAACCATACTTCTATAACTCCAAAAATTATGAAACATTAGGACATCCTAAAAAATTATAACCCAATAGTTTGTAAAAATTTCAGAATTTTTATATGCTCCAGTAAAAAAATTAAAATTAAATACTAAGCGCAAAAGTTTCTCTTTTTGCACAGAATCAAATCAACAAGCATTTGCACTATCCCAAAGGTCTTACTTGGCACTTTATTGAAACAAAAGCTATAAAACATGATTACTACATTAGAATAATCATGTGAACACACAAAAACAACAAGGATAAATATCAGGTTGTCCCCACACAAGAATTTTTGTTTAAAGCTTTTTAGCTAAGCATTGACATTTTAATAATACTCTTCCAAATCGATGATAATTTTATTCATACTCTCAAAGATATAAGTGAAGTTCATAGAGCATTCTACAGTGAATATAGATAGAGCAATATCCAAGCTCAAAATATATAAGTGAAGCATACAGAGCATTTTATAAAAGCCATACTCAAAAGATTTAAGTAAAGCACAAAGAGCATTCTATAAAGCTATACTCAAAAGGTTTAAGTTAAGCGATGAAGAATTTTATAAATCAACAAAGAACCATCATCCCCAACAAGCATGGTGCATAAAAGAAAAGGGAAAAATAAACACAAAGACGCATATTATGTGAACAAAACAAAAATAAAGGCATACCGATAGTTGTTGAAGAAGAAAGATGGGATCCCTTCCGGCGCATCCCCAAGCTTAGATGCTTGCACTACTGCAGGATACTGCTAACGCGACACTACGATCAGAGACTCCTTTGCCGAAACTGTGTGCGATGCAATAATCTCAAACGGTGGTGTAAAAAACCCGTCAAAAAGGTGCAAAATGTTTGTGATGGCAGAGCCATCAAACACGGTTCAAATTTTAGTTGCGTGTGTGATGCAGGGCACATGGTTAATCCATTGCAACTGTTTGCGATGAGGCAGAACAACCGAAACGAGTAGCCATATCAATGTGTGTGCGATGCAGGACACATGGTTAATCCATTCGAACTGTTTGCGATGAGGTAGAACAACAGAAACAAGCGGCCATATCAATGTGTGTGCGATATACGACATATGGTTCACTCGGACGAACTGTTTTCGATTAGGGAACACAACATAAACAATTCAACTTAACAAGATGTGTGTGATATGTGGCATACATTTCACATGGATGAACTGTTTGTGATGAGCCAAAAGAACACAAACAAGTCGTGTAAACAAGATGTGTGTGATACGTGGCAAACAGCCGACTCAGATGGACTGTTTGCGATGAGAAATTACAACACAGACCGTCAATACAGTTAGTTCGTGTGCGTTTATGTGTGTACAAAAATCTTTGAAAAATGCAAATTAGTTGCTTGCGGTGGCTAGGAGTATCGCACATGTTGCGTCTGTGAGTACTCGTGTGCGATGATTAGTATGTTACACATATGTTTCCTTATGCTAACATGTGTGTGAATTTGCAATATGGACAGTTAATATGCAAATGCCTTTTGGACATCGGGCACATGCTTAAACTCAATGAACTCTGTACAATACTAATACTTTCCATGAAAATTTATGAACTTGGGTAACAGAGTTTGAGTAACATATATATAATGGTTACACTATTCGACAAAAGGAGGATATTCGTAACACGGTTTTGACAACCATATGGTCCATATCTACATACTTAACATATATAATAACAACTAGCACATTTTAAGAGGCTGAGGGCCAACAACCACAACAATCCACTGGAAGCAGCTTGAACACGGCTGCTACCTCTTGAGCACTGCATTGGTTTTCCCTTGAAGAGGAAAGGGTGATGCAGCAAAGTAGCGTAAGTATTTCCCTCAGTTTTTGAGAACCAAGGTATCAATCCAGTAGGAGGCCACACATGAGCCCCTCGCACCTACACAAACAAATAAATCCTCGCAACCAACGCGATAAGGGGTTGTCAATCCCTACATAGTCACTTATGAGAGTGAGATCTGATAGATATGATAAGATAATATTTTTGGTATTTTTTATGATAAATATGCAAAGTAAAATAAAAGGCAATAAAAATAACTAAGTATTGGAAGATTAATATGATGGAAAATAGACCCGAGGGCCATAGGTTTCACTAGTGGCTTCTCTCAAGAGCATAAGTATTCACGGTGGGTAAACAAATTACTGTTGAGCAATTGACAAAATTGAGCATAGTTATGAGAATATCTAGGTATGATCATGTATATAGGGATCACGTCCAAGACAAGTAGACCGACTCCTGCCCTCATCTACTACTATAACTCCACACATCGACCGCTATCCAGCATACATCTAGAGTATTAAGTTCAAGAGAACAGAGTAACGCTTTAAGCAAGATGGCATGATGTAGAGGGATAAACTCATGCAATATGATATAAACCCCATCTTGTTATCCTCAATGGCAACAATACAATACGTGCCTTGCTGCCCCTACTATCACTAGGAAAGAACACCGCAAGATTGAACCCAAAGCTAAGCACTTCTCCCATTGCAAGAAAGATCAATCTAGTAGGCCAAACCAAACTGATAATTTGAAGAGACTTGCAAAGATAACCAATCATACATAAAAGAATTCAGAGAAGATTCAAATATTGTTCATAGATAAACTTGATCATAAACCCACAATTCATCGGTCTCAACAAACACACCGCAAAAGAAGATTACATCGAATAGATCTCCACAAGAGAGGGGGAGAACTTTGTATTGAGATCCAAAAAGAGAGAAGAAGCCATCTAGCTAATAACTATGGACCCGAAGGTCTGAGGTAAACTACCCACACTTCATCGGAGGGGCTATGGTGTTGATGTAGAAGCCCTTCATGATCGATGCCCCCTCCGGCGGAGCTCCGGAAAAGGCCCCAAGATGGGATCTCGTGGATACAGAAAGTTACGGCGGTGGAATTAGGGTTTTGGCTCCGTATCTAGTAGTTTGGGGGTACGTAGGTATATATAGGAGGAAGGAGTACATCGGTGGAGCAACAGGGGGCCCACGAGGGTGGAGGGCGCGCCCAGGGGGGATAGGCGCGCCCCTACCTCGTGGCCTCCTGGTTGATGTCTTGACGTAGGGTCCAAGTCCTCTGGATCACGTTCGTTCCGAAAATCACGTTCCCGAAGGTTTCATTCCGTTTGGACTCCGTTTGATATTCTTTTTCTGCGAAACTCTGAAATAGGCAAAAAACAGCAATTCTGTGCTGGGCCTCCGCTTAATAGGTTAGTCCCAAAAATAATATAAAAGTGTATAATAAAGACCAATAATGTCCAAAACATAATATAATATAGCATGGAACAATAAAAAATTATAGATACATTGGAGACGTATCAAGCATCCCCAAGCTTAATTCCTGCTCGTCCTCGAGTAGGTAAATGATAAAAACAGAAATTTTGATGTGGAATGCTACTTGGCATATTTTCAATGTAATTCTTCTTAATTGTGGTATGAATATTCAGATCCTAAAGATTCAAGATAAAAGTTCAATATTGACATAAAAATAATAATACTTCAAGCATACTAACTAAGCAATTATGTCCTCTCAAAATAACATGGCCAAATAAAGTTCATCCCTACAAAATCATGTAGTTTAGTCATGCTCCATTTTCGTCACACAAGAATGCTCTCATCATGTAGAACCCCGATGACAAGCCAAGCAATTGTTTCATACTTTAGTAATCTCAAACTTTTTCAACCTTCATGCAATACATGAGCGTGAGCCATGGATATAGCACTATGGGTGGAATAGAATATAATGATGGGGGTTATGTGGAGAAGACAAAAAAGGGAGAAAGTCTCACATCAACGAGGCTAATCAATGAGCTATGGAGATGTGTAACATCCCAAAATTCTAAATTTTGGAATGTTATAATAAATAGATAGATTGATTGATTGTTTGATTGTTGTGTGATTGATTGAGTGAAATTCGAAACTTTTTGAAAGTTAAATGAGAGGGAATAAAAGGAATTTCCCAAACTTTCACCTTTTGCATTTTGATATCCGTGAATTCAAATTCTTCTCAAATACAAAACCCTCGAGAGAAGATAACATGACTTCTTCCATTTAAATAAATGAAAAGGGTTTTGAAAAGATTTGAATTTTATTTGGAAATATTTCAAATTCAGAAACTTTAAGAAACTCAATGATTTTCACGAGAGGAGATAAAATGACTTCTTCAAATTATGAAATATGAGTTGGGAGTTTCAAGGATCAAATTCAAAGTCCTTTTGAAATTATTTTCAATTTGGAATTGTTTGAGTTTTATTCAAATTATTTTTCTCCAAAAATAAAATATATGGAAAATAGGGTAACATGATTCCCTACATTAGAAAATTGGAGAAAAATTAAATTTGAAATCATTTTGGTATTTTTAAAATGATTTTTATTGGATTTTAATAGACCAGTAGCACTCTTTGCTTTATCGGAATTTGTATGAATTTTATTTGACTCTAGAAAAATGTCCATGTTGTAGACAATCTTTTTGTGAAAATTTTGATATATTATATGCCTATATAACATATTTGTTTTATTCTGTTTTTTTGTTATCTGTGATTTTTTTGTTTTATTCCTAGCCCAGCGCCGCGCCCCGCTCGTCCCCGAGCTCGGGCGGACTCCCGCACTCGCACGACGACACTGCCGCCGTCCTGGACCAGGACTCCGCCGCCGCCTCACTTTGCCCCTTCTCCACGCCACCGCTGCCTCCTCCCACCTATAAGGCCGCACCCGCCGCCCTCTCTCTCTCCCTCGCGTCTCGCGCCACCGCCGCACTTTGCCGCTCGCCGGAACTACGCCGCCGCCTTGCCGCTGCACCACCACCACCGCTTGCCTGCGCCGCCACCCGCGCCTTCCCCCGCGCCCGAAGCCGAGCCGCCGTGCCAGAGCCACCTCGCCTCGCCTCACATCTCGCCCGCGCTGCCGCGCCGCTGACGCCGCCGCCGCCGCTGCAAGCTCCGCCGCCTTGCAGTGCTGCCGCCGCTGCCGCATCTCGTCACCGGAACCGCCGCCCCAATTAACCGCCGACCTGCCGCCGTGAACCGGTAAAAGAACCGCCCCGGTTTGGCCGGTTTTATTTTTTTTAGTTTCGGTTTTCTTAGATCCAGTTTATTTATTTAGGTTAGATACTTAGAGATCGTTCGGTCGTTTAGGTCTTTCAGTAAACTCGTTCATTAGGTTATATCTGTTTAGCAAACGTTCACTATTTAGTCTTTTTCTTTTATTTTAGTTTTCTGCCAGGGACCTGTTCGCTAGGTTTTATTTTATAGATTGGCCCCTGGTTTTCAAACGACCGCATCTTTTTACTCGTTCATCCAAATTAGATGAAACCAACGCCCACTTCTTCATTATGATCTCATCTATCCAGTAAAACAACTTAAACATGTTTTTGAAAGTTTAAAATTTGAATTAGACCAGATTTGTATTCAAACTTCGTTTGATCGTAACTTGAGTTTCGTAACTCCGTTTAAGTTGATTCTTTTTGCAAATCGAAGCTCTTGACCTAAAATTTCTGATAAGGCCAAATTCACATAATTTTGGTAATGTTAGAAATTGTTTTATGTTGCAAGAGTTAATTGCTTGGTTTTGATGTTTTCCGAATTGTCTTCCTCGTTCTTTCCGTTCTTTTGAGTGATTGCTTATGTGTGGTTACCATTGATTGCTTAAGATAGATTGACCGGAGTGTGACGAGTAGAACTATCAAGAGTTTTGAGTGCGCATCATCTTCATCAACATTGTAGGCAAGTTTACACTTTGATCATATTTCTTTCACACCCAGTTTTTATGCATTAGTTTCAACCCTCAAACATTGCATGAGTAGGATTGATAACATGTGGGTATTGGGAAGTAGTTGATGAGGTAGGAACCTATTGCCCTGCATTCAAACCTTGGGAGTTACTTTTATGTTATGCTTACATTGCCATGCTATGCTCGTAGACGTGGATTGGGTTTGAGAGTATTCATGACAGATGTGAGATTGTTAATTAATGGTTTACTTAAGGTGGCAACTTTAACACACATCTGGGTGGATTGAGGCACCTGGGTATTCCAGTGATTGCCTGTTTAGGCACCTGGGTATTCCAGCGATTGCCTGTTTTTCTTTATGGACTGCCACCCAGGCTCAAAGGGATCATGAGATTATCCATACTAGAAACTTCCGTGTGCAGCCACAAGCTACTATGGGCTCTAGCATAGTTGATTAAGTCGTGCGAACTCTTATAGTGGTAGACTAGCAGATGTAGGGGAAAGTAGGTGTAACGGTCTACCCGATCGTAAGGTGCTAGCGCTTCTGAAAGACTATGTCTCGGTCATCCGTTTCTCAAACACCATGTAGTGCGAGAATCCCAACGGAGGAGATCGAGTCTTGTGGGGAAAAGTGCGCAAACCTTTGCAAAGTGTATAAACTAATCATGATTAGCCGTGTCCCCGGTTATGGACATCTTGAGTATCTAGTACTTGGATTATCATGTGGATCTCATCATGTGTCTTTAAATAATTTTGGTGGGTTTTAATGATGATGCTTAATTGGGATTGAGAGGGTGTCTACACTCTCAATGTTTAACAACCACCATGATAGTTAAATAAAATATATTCCTTTGCAGTAGGGAAAATTGGCTTTTTGCAAAAACCTTATAACCATAGAGCTTTTCCACCAGCCAAATATGCATGTAGTGATAGCCATTGTTCATCATTCTCTATGGTGTGAATTTGCCAGTACATTCAATGTACTGACCCTTTGTGGCTGCAACGTCTCATGTTGTAGGAATCTTACGACGAGTAAGCGATACATTAGGGTTACGATTTCTACACTCAACTTTGCCGTTGGTGTTGATGGGAATCCACAACCTTGTTACTTCCACTATTTGGATTGAGGTAATAGTATTTTATGTTACTTTATACATGTGATTTACCTCTGTTATAAATCCTCGAGTACTGTGTGTGTCAGCATACCGATCCAGGGATGACACTTAAGCACAGAGACTTGACTGTCTGAGGTCGGGTCGCTACAAGATGGTATCAGAGCACATGTTGACTGTAGGACGTGACCCTAGAAATTGGCAAGCCCATAGGAAAGATTTTCTCTACAACTTCATTTTCAAAAGATCTTTTACCTCTCTTCTCTTCTGAGCTTATTCAAAAATTCCGTTTTAGTGAGACTATACCCCTTTCCCCTTTTGACCACTCGAAGATTCGACGGATGAGACCACTCCAAGAAGTACAAGATATCGGACAACCACGACCACTATGGAATGAAGAAGATTTTACCGTGCATCTGAATAATGGAACTACAACGGTTGAAGACTCCGAAGACTAGGAGAATTTGAAGGCTTTGTAGAATTTCCAGATTTGTATGACCTAGGAAAGCTACCCTTATGGAACTTGGCAGACTAATGAAGTTGTCAATCCCCAAGATCAAGGTGTATCGGAGAAAGACCGGAACATGGAGCATGAGAACTCAAAGTTTTGACAAAAAAAACCTAAGGCAGGAGATATCAACTATGGAAGATAGCTCCTGGCAATATCAATGGCAGAAACACGGTTATCCGTGATGTCATCGCCCGCTGATGCTATTGTCACCGTGCTGAGTTAAGGATACATTTCTTCAGAATGGATTTGATGGAAGAAGGCTGATGGAGCACCTATCAGTAAGATGAAGTTTTAACCTTAGCCGGTGTATCACCAGGATCTGGAGTAGTACATCAAAGAAGTTTAAGGTGGAGCTCCATGAAGCCGTATTAGACAAGGAAGCATTTCGTGAAGAACTCAGGAACCAAAATCTTAAAGTAGCCAAGTTGGAGGAGCTACAACCTCGAGATACCGGAGATTTGTCAGGAACTGAAGGACAGTATGACCATGGCTCATGCCAAGGATGTTGAAACCCAAAAGTTTGGATTGCAGCTCTAGAATATTCAAGGATGTCACGAGAGACTTTGCTACAACAGAGATGAGCTAGCAAAAGGACTTGAGAAAGACAAGCATGATCGGAAGAAGCCATTAGAGGCATGAACAAGACTTGAAGAGTTAGACGACCTTGAAGATTTATTGACCTTTAGAATACCAAACCCCTGTCATATACCTACGTTAGATGCGACAATAGTGAGCTGTCATTTGTTTGATGTTTTCTGACAACCACAATAAAAAAATCTGTCTTTTCAAAACTATTGTTTGCATTGTGTGTATCCCTCGCTATCTCTCTTATCTCACCCCAAACCCTTGGACCCAATAGAGGATGAATGGAGATGAGCTTGTATTTTCTGGACCGATGAGTCAGTTGGAGACAGACTGATGGATTCAGAACATGGAGGATCACATGAAGATTAACCCTATAGTTGGAAAGGATATGACCCAGCATGCTCTTCAGTGCTTTGAAAGAGGTGCTGCTACTTGGTAGAGGATGTACCAAACCATCAATGGATGGCAAGGAGTAACCACTTGGAAAGAATTTAAATTGACTTTACCAAAGTCTCGGTTTGTGTCCCAGAAGTTGAAGCCTTATGGAAAGGATATGAAGAAACCTTGTGCATGCAAGATTTGTGGAGAAATAGGACACACCCATAAAGAACACAAGGATGAATGCCCTAATTGTGAAGGAAGTCACCCAGTTGAAGAATGCCCAACTAGGTAGATTACTTGTTTCTTGTGTGAAGGGACTACCCACTATCCTGCTCAGTGTCACATTTACCCCATGGTACAATGAACCATCCAGCAGAAGAAAGAAGTAATGAAAGGAGCCCTCATGGAAATTTTAGAAGAAGTTGTGATGAAGGAAGAGATGGAGGACACACCTAAAGAAGACCCGAGTAAACCATGCACTAAGTCTTGCTATTCATGTGGAGAAGAAGGACGCATCTCCCAAAATTATATGAATGGGGATCTAGTAGAATTCCTGACAAAGGAAGTAGAATATGACCCAAAGGAAATAGAAGCCCTGATTGGAATGGAAAAGTCTAGGAAGAGAAACTGATTGGAGCCCAGGAGGGACCTGAGTCATATCACCTGTTACAGGTGCAAGGAGTCAGGGCACTACCTCAACAGTTGCCCAAAAAGGAAACCTCGATACTTGTCAGAAGTAATATGTTGAGCAGGGCACTTTGCCAGAGAATGCCTCAAGGAGAAGGAAACTTGTGCTAGATAGTTGAGTTTGCAACAGAAGAAATGGAGTAGTAGAAGTGAGAACATTTTCTTTTATATTGAGGTGTTGAGTTGAGACATGTAATGGAAAAGCGAGAGATTGTAATCAATTGAGAGTGAATAAAGTTAGCATCGTTGGTACTGATATGGATTTTATGAGTTGTTACTCTATGAAGAAGGATTTTGACCATTTCTGAGGATATGAGAAATATGGTCTATGGAAGATTTGTGCATTTTAAGGGTGGTAGTACCCTGTAAGAACCCTTGACCCCTGGAAAAGATAAGATACTCCACTGAGTGGATTTCGGACAAAATGAGTACGAGTTTTGTCTCGATATGTGGGATGAAGTTGGAGACTGTCAGTTGTTTGGACCAAATGTGATCAAGGAGTCAAAAGAGAATGTTAAGTTGATTCGAGATAGACTGAAGGTAGCTTAGTCCAGGCAGAAGAGTTATGCAGACTAAAAAAACGCAAGGAGGTAGTCTATGAAATTGGAGATAGAGCATGTCTTCGTGAGTCCCCTCTGCGAGGAGTTAAACGAATTGGAGTTAAGGGAAAGTTAGCCCCGAGATTTGTAGGACCATACCGAGTTTTGGAGCGTATGGGAGAAGTGGCCAACAAGTTGGAGTCACCCGAAGGATTGTCAGGAGTTCATGATGTGTTTCATGTTTCCCAGTTGAAGAAGTGCCATGCAGAGATGACCAATATTCCCCTGTAAGGACGCTTGACCCTGGAAAGGATAATGATTTTCCAGGAAGTGGAGTATGACTTCATAATTATAAGTTTTTATCTCAGTATGTGGGAAAACCCACGAGGATGAAGAAATGAATTACTGTTGGATATAAAGGAGGTATGATGTTGGTATTATGGATCAATGGAAACTCCATAATGAATATGAATAATCATGTCCTAGTTTGGTGCCAATAGAAGGAAGGGAGACAATACAATTGGATGGATTTTAAGTATGGTAGGAAGCTGGAAGTTGGATGTTGGAATAATGATAAGTTGCCCAGAGGATGAGTTCAAGGTTACAAGTGATGAGATGGGCCATAACCCACAGGCCCCAGGACCTGCCAAGAAGCAAGCACGCTCTTGCTGAAGGAAAAACCCTGGAAGAGAGTACGACCTTCCCCACCAATGATTTTATAGGAGTAACGCAAAACCTGAGAGTTGTGAAGGAACGATAGATGTTTGTTTGGCTTGCAGAATCCATGGATTTATCCGAACTTAGTTCGTCGACAAGAGAAATTCTGCAATGCTTGTGAGGATGACTGATGTCTACTACACAACCTTCTTCTTGTAGACTTTGTTGGGACTCCAAGTGCAGAGGTTTGTAGGACAGTAGCAAATTTCCCTCAAGTGGATGACCTAAGGTTTATCAATCCGTAGGAGGCGTAGGATGAAGATGGTCTCTCTCAAGCAACCCTGCAACCAAATAACAAAGAGTCTCTTGTGTCCCCAACACACCCAATACAATGGTAAATTGTATAGGCGCACTAGTTCGGCAAAGAGATGGTGATACAAGTGGTATATGGATAGTAGATAAAGGTATTTGTAATCTGAAAATATAAAAACAGCAAGGTAACTAGTGGTGAAAGTGAACGTAAACGGTATTGCAATGCTAGGAAATAAGGCCTAGGGTTCATACTTTCGCTAGTGTAAGTTCCCTCAACAATAATAACATAATTGGATCACATAACTATCCCTCAACATGCAACAAAGAGTCACTCCAAAGTCACTAATAACGGAGAATGAACGAAGAGATTATGGTAGGGTACGAAACTACCTCAAAGTTATTCTTTCCAATCAATCCGTTGGGCTATTCCTATAAGTGTCACAAATAGCCCTAGAGTTCGTACTAGAATAACACCTTAAGATACAAATCAACCAAAACCCTAATTGTTACGGCATATCTCTCTCAAGGTAGTTTTGGTGATTGATAACAACATGTTTGCGGACTAATCTTGTGCTTTGAATAGTTCACAGATTCTCCCCTAGCACGAGACATTTTCTTCCCCTTGGAGTGTCTTTCAAGACGGTTTAGCTCTTTCATTTCTCTCTCGGTGGACTAGTTGCATAGAGGGCACCGTACTATCAACAGGGGGTCCACTGAGGTATTGCATGGGTGGAATCAACACGTACACATCAGCTTCTCACCCTCCGAGCTTTTCCATTCCATTGAAGAGATCTCTCCTCTCTTCCTTGTCTTGTCTGGGTCCCTGCGGTAGTACCGCGCCACCCAGCGGTAGTACCGCTGAGGAGCCACAAGCGGCAGTACCGCTCCACAGCGGTAGTACTGCCCGTGTCTCCACAGCAGTAGTACCGTTGGGGTGCCTGGCACCACCGCCTCGTCCTCAACCTCTTTGGAGAGATTCTCTCTCTCTCTCTCTCTTCTGTGTCCCAGCGGTAGTACCGCACTACAAGCGGTAGTACGGCCGAAGGGTCACAAGCGGCAGTACCGCTCCTCAGCGGTAGTACCGCCCGTGACCCCGCTGCCGTAGTACCGCTGGGCAGTCTGGCTCCTACCGCCTCGATTCGAGGGGTCTTTTTCTCGTGTCGGGTTTTGCGGCACTAGTTGCAGTTGTAGATGCGGTAGTATCGTTCCAGGAGCGGTAGTACCGCCCCTACCACCGCGGTAGTACCGCATTGGGTCCATTTTCCTACTAGTCTCCTCTGCGCGGCAGTGCCGCTGGCTGGTGCGGTAGTACCGCTGACCTAGCGGTAGTACCGCCCTGTGCGGGGCTGGTTGGTGAGGGGTAACGGTTGGATTATTGCCCCCACTATAAAAGGGGGTCTCCTTCCCTTTGACCCACCTCTTACTCCCCCAAGCTCCATTAAATGCTCCAAGCTCCATTTTCGCCCGATCTATCTCTCTAGCCAATCAAACTTGTTGATTTTCTCGGGAGTGGTTGAGAAGGCCTCGATCTACACTTCCACCAAGGGATTTTCGATTCCCCCACTCATCCCTAGCGGATCTTGTTACTCTTGGGTGTTTGAGCACCCTAGACGGTTGAGGTCACCACGGAGCCATAGTACATTGTGGTAAAGCTTCGTGGTTTTGTTGTGAGTCTCCGATTAAGTTGTGGAGATTGCCCCAACCTTGTTTGTAAAGGTTCGGTCGCCGCCTTCAAGGGCACCAATAGTGGAATCATGGCATCTCGCATTGTGTGAGGGCGTGAGGAGAATACGGTGGCCCTAGTGGCTTCTTGGGGAGCATCGTGCCTCCACACCGCTCCAACGGAGACGTACTTCCCCTCAAAGGGAAGGAACTTCGGTAACACATCCTCGTCTTCACCGGATCCACTCTTGGTTATCTCTTACCTTTACTTGTGTAAGCTCTTTAGTGTTACTTCTCTTGCTTGCTTGTTTGCTTGTTGGTATTGCATCATATAGGTTGCTCACCTAGTTGCACATCTAGACAACCTACTTTGATGCAAAGTTTAATTTGATAAAGAAAAGTTAAAAATTGGCAGTTGCCTATTCACCCCCCCTCTAGTCAATCATATCGATCCTTTCAATTGGTATCAGAGCCTCGTCTCTTTATTAAGGACTTTACCATCCAAAGAGTATGGTTGATACTGCAGACAGTGTGGAGGAACACTCTGGTGTGAATCCGATCTCGTCCACGGGCGATGAGGGAACCTCGGTCTCCGTGAGGAATTCAATGTGGTCTTAGAGACATTGAAGACCTCCATGACGACCGAGGTTGAAATCATGTTTACTAAATTTCTTGAGGGGCTTAAACTTTCCACCGCACCGTTGAAAGTGGGTGATCCCACCAACAAGGTGACGGATGTTATCCCCGACAAGGGGGAAGCTAGTAGTGAAAAGGCTCCATCTTCTAGTGGTAAAAATGGCACCGTCATCTTTGCTCATGTGGAACCACCACTTGTTTATGGTGGACCAGTTCCTTCTACTCATTTGAATCATGTCGGTCCCCCCCCCCTAAGATTGTGAAAAATGAGGACTTTGATTCTTGGGTTTATTGCTTTAAACGTCATTTAAATCATGTGAACACTAACCTTTGGAGAATCATTGATGAAGGTTTTTATCCGCATGATCCAAGCAACTTCACTCCTCGAGAAGCCGTGGATAATCAATTCAATGAGAGTGCTCTCTTCATCATTCAAGATGCAATTCCACCCGAAGACCTACCTCATCTTCGTCCCTTCGCCTTGGACAAAGATGCATGGCATTGTGTTGTCTCTCTCTACCAGGGAAGTGCAAGCATTCAACGCTCCAACTATGAAGTGGTGCAAGATGAGGCCGATGAGTTTGCTATGAAAGAAGATGAAGAACCTCGTGAGCTTTATCAGAGAGTAACCAAACTCGCGGTCTCACTACGAGATCACGGGAGCAAGGACATGGATGACAATTGGATCAAGCGCAAATTCCTCAAGGCAATGATGCCCTACCACAAGGCCATGTCCTCCGTCATTCGTCAAAGACCGGACTTCCACACTTTGACCTCAAGCGAAGTGTTGGATGAGTTTGTGGCCATGAACATTTTGGACAAGACCGCCGACAATGCGGTGCTCCGTTCTCAACGGGCAAAGAAGCCTAACCTTGCATTGAAGGCCAAGCTCACCGTTGAATAAGAAGAAGAGGAAGAAGAGGAGAGCAACCCCGAAGATACGAAGTATGCATATCATGAACACATGGCACTTGCTTCAAGGCAATTTTGGAGCAAGAAAAAATCGAGGCCAAACTTTAGCAAAAACAACTCGAGTGGCACGAGGGGCAAGCAACGTGTAAGGACTTGCTACAATTGCGGCAGCGTGAGTCATTTTGTTGCGGAATGCTCGTATGAGAAGAGAGAAGACAATGGTGGCAAGCTCATCCGAAAGGACAAGGCCAAGTCGTTCCCCAACAAGAACAACTTCACCAAGAAGACTCCTCCCAAGGCATTGGTTGTACAAGAAGAGTACAATGAGGATGATGACAATGATGAAGATGATGAGTCGGTTGCCATGGCCTCCGTTGCCATTGCGACGACTTGACGGGTGTCTCTCTTCGACTTACCCAATGAGAGCATCACCGCCAAGTGCCTCATGGCTAAAGCCACCAACAAGGTAACCCCCAATATCAAAACTACCATCATTAATCATCCTTCTCCGACAGATAGCATTAATGAACTTGAGGGAGCTAATGTGGAGGCTAACGAGTTTGAGGCCTTTATGGGCAAACTCAAGGGAAAATCCAAGAAGCACTTTGTTGCTACCTTGGAACAACTTGGTGAAGCCAATGACATGATCGAGGCTCACGAAGACACCATCACTAAGATGGAAGGGCATAGTCGTGACTATGCCGATGAGATTTCAGATCTTTCCAATGCTCTTGAGGAAGAGCGTGGTCTTCATTTGGCTCTTGAGGAGTCACACAACCTTGATCATGCTAAGTTAAAGAAAGATTATGATCATGTCCTCATAGTTTCTCATGTGCTAAACTCCGAGAAGGCCGAACTTGAGGTTGATCTTGCTAGACTCAAAGAGGAGTTTGATCTACTTGACAAGGATCACAAGGTCCTGAAGGGTGCTCATGCTAGCCTCAAAGAGTCTCATGATCAACTTCAAGTAAAGCTAACTGAGGGAGTCCTGGATTAGGGGGTGTTCGAGTAGCCGGACTATACCTCCAGCCGGACTCCTGGACTATGAAGATACAAGATTGAAGACTTCGTCCCGTGTCCGGATGGGACTTTCCTTGGCGTGGAAGGCAAGCTTGGCGATGCGGATATTCAAGATCTCCTACCATTGTAACCGACTCTATGTAACCCTAACCCTATCCGGTGTCTATATAAACCGGAGGGTTGTAGTCCGTAGGCAATCAACTCCATATACAACAATCATACCACAGGCTAGCTTCTAGGGTTTAGCCTCCTTGATCTCGTGGTAGATCTACTCTTGTACTACCCATATCATCAATATTAATCAAGCATGACGTAGGGTTTTAACTCCATCAAGAGGGCCCGAACCTGGGTAAAACATCGTGTTCCCTGCCTCCTGTTACCATCCGGCCTAGACGCACAGTTCGGGACCCACTACCCGAGATCCGCCGGTTTTGACACCGACATTGGTGCTTTCATTGAGAGTTCCTCTGTGTCGTCGCCTTTAGGCCCGATGGCTCCTTTGATCATCAACAACGATACGGTCCAGGGTGAGACTTTTCTCCCCGGACAGATCTTCGTCTTCGGCTGCTTCGCTCTGCGGGCCAATTCGCTCGGCCACCTGGAGCAGATTGAAAGCTACGCCCCTGGCCATCAAGTCAGGTTTGGAAGCTTAAACTACACGGCTGACATCCGCGAAGACTTGATCTTCGACGGGTTCGAGCCACGGCCAAGCGCGCCGCACTATCTTGAGGGGCATGATCTAGCTCTGCCTCCGGACGGTGTCCTGGAGGCCGCACACGCATCGGTTCCGGCCCCTAACTCGGAGCCTATTGCGCCAATCGAGGATGAGCGGTTGGACGTCACCTCGGGGGCTTCGATCTCAAAGGCGATCGAGCCGAACGCTAGCCCCGCACTCTGCATGATCCGTGACTCCGAGGATCCGGACTCCTTTCCAAACTCCGAACCCCCCGCGCCCCTGCCGATCGAATCCGATTGGGCGCCGATAATGGAGTTCACCGCCGCAGACATCTTTCAGCACTCGCCTTTTGGCGATATCCTGAACTCTCTCAAGTCTCTCTCTTTATCAGGAGAACCCTGGCCGAACTACGGTCAGCGAGGATGGGATACGAATGATGAAGAAATTCAAAGCCCACCCACCACCCACTTGGTAGCCGCTGTCGACAATTTAAACGACGTGCTCAACTTCGACTCCGGAGACATCGACAGCATGGATGACGATGCAGGAGATACCGACGAACCAATGCCCATAGGGCATTGGACAGCCACCTCATCTCACGATGTGTACATGGTGGACACCCCTAAAGGAAGCGACAACGAGGAAAAGGGGGATGGGACGGGAGATCGACCCCCCGAAAAGCAATCAAAGCGTCGGCGTAAACGCCGACCCAAGCCTCGCCTCGACAAAAACCCAGCCATAGAGCAGGACGAGCCGGTAGACGACGAGCAGGCCTTAGAGCAACCGTCCGAACAGGGCAACACGGATAGAGAAACCGAACATCCCTCCTCCGGCGAAAACGGCATTCCGGACGACCTCACGCCGGATAAACGTATGGAGCAGAAGAATCTCCACGAGAGGCTCGTTGCAACTGCACGCAGCCTAAAAAGCAGAAGTGGAAGCTAAAAACAGCGGAAGATGCACTCCGGATTAGATGGAGCAAAGTAATCAATACCGCAGATAAATACGGCGACAGTCGCCGCACTAAAAGCTATCCGAAAAGAAAGGTACTGCCTGAATTCAACGAAGAGGCCCTAGATCCATTGCATTCAAAAAATGAGAAAGCCACACGGTCGGATAGACGACCCCATAAATTGGCAAGCGGCGCCGCACCTAAATCGGCATGCGACCCACTTAAGGATTCACATCATGGCCCAGTCAGGTCCATTTATGGGCCAAGAAAGCAAGCTCTCATAAGCAACACTATGAAGCCATCATCAGAATCCGGCACACCCAAATACAGGGGCGCCGCACACCCCCTATGTTTCACCGATGAGGTCCTGGACTATGGATTTCCAGAGGGATTCAAACCCGTAAACATAGAGGCATATGATGGAACAACAGACCCTGGAGTTTGGATCGAGGATTATATCCTCCACATACACATGGCTAGAGGAGATGATCTCCACACCATAAAATATTTACCCCTTAATCTTAAAGGGCCAGCCCGGCATTGGCTTAAAAGCCTTCCCGAAAACACAATTGGAAGCTGGGAAGAGCTCGAGGATGCTTTCCGAGCAAACTTTCAAGGGACCTATTTCCGCCCTCCGGATGCAGACGATCTTAGTCACATAACTCAACAACCCGGAGAATCAGCTCGGCAGTTCTGGAATAGATTCCTCACTAAAAAGAATCAGATAGTCGACTGTCCGGACGCCGAAGCCTTAGCAGCTTTCAGGCATAATGTCCGAGACGAATGGCTCGCCAGACACCTCGGCCAAGAAAAGCCAAGAACAATGGCCGCACTAACAAGCCTCATGACCCGCTTTTGTGTAGGGGAGGACAGCTGGTTGGCAAGGTGCAGCCCCAGCGACCCAAGTACATCCAAAATTAGGGATGGAAACGGAAAACCGCGACGCAACAAGGACCGTCGCGGGACTAAGGACAAAAGTCCGAAGAGCACGGTAGTCAATGCCGGATTCAAAGCTCACGACAAAATCAGGCAAAATCGCCCCCACAGGATAACAGCGACGATCCATCCAACCTAAATAAAATCCTGGACATGATATGTCAGATACACAGTACTCCCGAGAAGCCTGCTAACCATACCCACAGAGATTGTTGGGTTTTCAAACAATCCGGCAGACTCAATGCCGAACACAAGGGGCTCGACACACCAAGCGAAGACGAGGACGAACCCCAAAAGCAGAGCACCAGGAAATAAAAGAACTTCCCACAAGAAGTAAAAACAGTGAACTCACTTCACATAACAAAACGTGCGGCGCCTGTAAAGGTACGCACCACACGGCCCATCCCCAAAGGGTCCTGCCACTGGTTGTCAAAACCGATCATCTTCGATCAGCTAGATTATTCTAGAAATATCAAGAATGTAGGCTGGACTGCCTTGATACTCGACCCAATAATTGGCGGACTCCAGTTTTCAAATGTCCTTATGGATGGCGACAATGTACTAAACCTGATATATCAGGATACAATCCAGCACATGGGGATAAACCCAGCAAGAATCCGCCGCAGCAAAACCTCCTTTCAAGGGGTAATACCTGGTCCGGACACCCATTGTATGGGTTTTCTCCGGCTCGAAGTCATATTCAGCTCTGCCGATAACTTCCACCACAAAAAACTGACCTTCCATATCGTCCCGTTCTCAAGTCGCTATCAAGCACTACTGGGACGCAAAGCTTTCGCTCGCTTTAACGCAATACCGCATTATGCATCTCTTACGCTTAAGATGCCCGGTCCACGAGGCATCATCTCTTTGAAGGGGAAGCACTAAAGTGCGCCTCCCCAAGCGGAGGACTGTGCGGCCGCTTTGACAGCCCCACAGCAAAATGGCCTCACCGGCCAAAAAACTTCGAAATAGGTCATTCAAGACCACGAACACGGATAGACGAGTTCGGTGCAAAATCATCATTGATGCAGGCCTAGAGGCCACATACCCCCGCACTAGGGGCTCCACGCATATACAATAAGAGACAATAAAGCTCAATCTTATATATTTTACTTTATACTTTGTTTATTTTAAACTTTTTCGGCACGACCTGTTTTCAACTCAGTTCCTCTCTTTTACAGATGAACGTCGTGCGGCGCCCGTCCAGGATATGGCACAACGGAGACACATGCGCATACGTGCAGTAGGGACCCGTCCTAAAGGATTCTTTTTAGATTAAGACCCTGCGCAAACCTTTTTTACTGTCTCTTGTTGCTACACATCCCCTGGTTTTTTCTTTCTGATATAACCAAGGAGGAGGCTGGCGTCTTGGCATGTGGCCACGTCAGAATTTTTGCACGTACCTGGACACTAGGGGCTTTTTTTAATAATAAAGAGTGTTGTTTCGCCCGCACTCATAAAGACCGAACACCTTAGGGAGTGTTCGGTGTCGCGAGTTTTGGCATTATATGCATCAGCTCCGAATCATGTCTTTGGTCAAATGTTGGGTTGCCCGGCTCCTGAGTTCGGCTACCTTACGTTCCGCTCTATCGGCTAAGGTAGCACCAAGAGAACTACTGCGATTGTGCCCCGGTTCGGCCGGGCGAGCACCTCAGTAGAGAAAGCCAAAAACTGACTGTCATGATGTAGCGTGAGACTGGTCAGCCACTCGATGACCTATCGGAATCTATCGGATTCCTCCGCTTTAATGAAGGGCCGCTTCCCGGTCAGGCACATACGTGCCCCGAACTCGAGCGAGCGCAGTCGCCACCAAGGGGCTACCTAAATAGTCTCACTGTCAAGCTCCTATGGCTAAGTGAAAGTGTTAAAGCATCATAGTCCGGTTGCCTGGCCCGCTACGCTATCACCTCCTTTGTAGGACCAAGACGTTGGGTTAAGTGTGAAAATGCGTCTTCTGCGAGCACCCCCGCACTATGTGCGTGGGGGCTGAAGCCAACGACTGCCATCTTTCAGATTTTGTATATATATATATCTTAAAACGGCCGCACAGGAGGTGTTCCCAATACTTGAAGGCACAAGTATAAAAAGGCCACTACAGTTTATCAAAATATTACTTTATAATTACATATGCTATCATAACATAGCATCTTTCGAGCACTGCGTCTCTATTACACGAGCGCCTTCAAGGACTTCCTGAAAATAGTGCTCGGAGGGTACTCGGCTTTTGTACGAATCTCGGGACGCAACAATGGTGGTCTCCATCTCTGCCCAGTATGTCTTGACACGGGCAAGAGCCATCCTTGCGCCCTCTATGCATGCTGATCTCTTCATTGCATTAATACGCGGCACCGCGTCAAGGAATTGCTGCACCAAGCTGAAATAACTCTTCGGCTCCGATCTCCCAGCCACAGATGACCCATGACGTACTTCATGGCGAGTCCGGACAACCTATTCAGTTCGGCCCATTGAGCCAAACAATCGTCCACTGCCAGCGGATGCTCTGGATTGTGAAACTGCGACCAGAAAAGCTTTTCCACTTTGCGATCTTTCTGATCTCGAAAGTGTTCGGTCGCATCAGCAGCACTCGCTGCCAAATCCAGATAGGTATCCTCCACACTCCACATCCGGTCCAACGGAGCAAACTTCGGATCACAAAATTTCCTTCGCAGCATAAAGGGCTTTCCAGCCGCAATCTGTTCGGCCTGACGCAGCTCCTCCTTCGTAGCTCTCATCGCAGAACGCGTGTCCTTGGCATTGGCAACGGCCTTCTCTAAGTCCGTCTGTTTCGCCTGGTCTTCTTTCTCAAGAAGTCTGCAATGGTCTGCAGCACTCTTTAACTTTTTGGCCATCTCGGCCATCTCTTCCTTGCTTCGGCAATGAGCAGCTTGTTCGGCTCTCAGCTCTTCAAGGGCTTTCTTGGCAGCCACATCACTTTCTCTGGCTTGTTCTTTAGCTCGGGCAAGTTCTGCCCTAAGACTCTCCATGGCGGTCGCACCATCTGCGTCAAGCATACACATCGTAAGACACTGGCATAAAACTCTTCTTACCTGATGCCGCCCGGGGAATTACATACCTTGAGCCTCATCAAGCCGCTTGTTCACAAGCGCGATGTCGGCATCTGCCACGTCCAGTTGCCACTTTAGTTCGACAAAATCATCAGTTCGGCTCGATTCCGGACACCCTGCCGCCTACATTCAAAGGCGACATCTTAGACCTGGGATTATGATCCTCCGCGTGCCGTCATTTCTTGACAACGCGCAGAGTCTCAGGGGCTACTATCTACACAGGGTGCATCTTATTCATGCGCAACTGACAAAAGTGTACATTATCTAATGTACCTCAAAACCCGTCAGTAAACTTTTGACGGCCTCATGCAATCCGCTCTCTGCGGATGAGATCCCATCAATGCACGGTGCTCCTCCGAGATAGAAGCTCGCCCCAGCAGAATCTTTAGCTCCTCCAGCCGAGCACCAGACGGTGCCGGACTTGTCCCACGACCTCTTTCGAAGGCCGGACGAGGAGAACCTCGGGGGGCCACATAGCTATCTTCCGCCCCTGCCGGATTCGGAGAAACCCTCCACGACGACACCTCAGGGTCGCCCGCCTCGCTAGGTGGCACGGCAGGGGGAGGCGTCCCGCTCTCCATCATCTCCGGAAGGAGATCCCCCGAAGACGAGCTCTGCTGAGAAGGGCTGAGGTCCGAGCTACAAGGTAAAAATTCAGTTAATCTTCTTAGATCTAAATCAAGGATTTCCCTCATCCCTCAAAAGGAAAATCTTTCTCTACTTACGGCTCACTGGAGGGCTGATCCCCTTGAGAGCGTAGTCCGGCCGAGGAACTCCCCGGCGTCGGACCCTCTGACGAGGATTCCCCCCCCCCCCGCTTCGAGGCCATGGTTTCCGGGCCGTCAGAGGCGGCTCTCTTCTTCCCCTTAGGAGAGGAATTGTCGGTTCCTCCCTTCGGAGCAGCCTCCTTCGAGGAGGCCATAGTTTCCTTGTCCTCCCCCTTGCTTCCCTCCAAAGGCATTATCTCCAGCATCCTGACCAGCATGGGATCCGGCCTGGTTTCGGGAAGGGGAGTCGGACACCTGATCAGCTTTGCCTTCGCTATCCACTCCTGTTTAAAAGGACGGCTCTTTTAGGGGCAAGTTTATGACAATTATACGGATAGAAGGTCCGGGAACAAGGTTGCTTACTTGAGTATCCGGGCGATTGCAGCTTAGGCCTGCGTCCTCGGTTAAATCCGGACACATCTCTCGTGATCCGAAGAACAGTTTATACATCTCCGCGGGCGTTGCGCCCATGAAATTCTGGAGAGCTCGCGGTCCCTCTGGATTAAACTCCCACAGGCGAAGGGAGCGACATTTGCCGGGCAATATTTGGCGAATCAGCATGACCTGCGTCACCTTGACCAGGATGAGGTCTCCTTCCAAGAGATCCTTAATGCGGCCCTGTAACAAGGGCACGTCTTTGGGCAAACCCCAATCTAACCCTCTGTTAACCCATGACGCTAGCCGTGGTGGGGGACCCAAGCGAAAGGCAGGAAGCGCCACCCACTTGGTGCTCCAGGGAGTGGTGATATAAAACCACTCTCGTTGCCACAAGCCTAGCTCCTCTTGAAAAGAGCCCTCGGGCCATGGAGCATCAACATTTTTGCTTATAACAGCGCCTTCGCACTCTGCGTGTTGTCCCTTGATCATCTTTGGCTCCACTTTGAAAGTCTTGAGCCATAATCCGAAGTGAGGGGTAACACGGAGGAACGCTTCGCATACAACGATAAACGAGGAGATATGGAGGATGGACTCCGGAGCTAAGTCGTGAAATTCCAGCCCGTAATAAAACAGCAGTCCCCTCACAAAGGGATCCATCGGGAAGCCTAACCCCTGAAGGAAGTGAGACACGAACATTACGCTCTCACCGGGCTGGGGACTGGGGATAGCCAGCCTTTGAGCAGGCAACCTGTGCGAAATTTCGGCGGTCAAGAACTTAGCCTCTCTCAACTTTAGCACGTCCTCCTCCGTGACGGAGGAGGGCATCCATCGGCCTTGAAGGTCGGAACCGGACATTGTCGAAGGTCTGAGGTGCCCGGAATCTGGAGCCTAGGGTGTTGGAACTCGAGGCGACGGGCGAACTCGTTTTGGGATTGGAGAAAAGGAGTAAGGCCCTGGTCTATTTATAAGAGGTTGAATACCAGGAGCCCTCCCCGTAACCGTTTGGGACTCGCCTTTAATCGAGAAAACATGCTAACTGGCACGATTGGGTTACCCACGTCCGTATTGATGAGAATCCCATGAAAGAGGGGCACACGATCTCTGCTTTGACAAGACGTACCAAGGAAACTGCCTCGCAAAACACGCTGAGGTGGAAAAGTGAAATCGATTCAAGTAAAGGACTTGGCTGTAGTGTGATGATGCACTGCGGAGTACGTCAGCAGATTTGATTTGTGTTAATATTATTCTCTCTATGGCAATATGTGGAAGCTTATTTTGCAGAGCCGGACACTACTCTTGGTGTTTACAATCTTCTATGAAGGACTTGGAGGAGGAACCCGCCTTGCAATGCCGAAGACAATTTGCGCGCCGGACTCGTCGTCATTGAAGCCTGGTTCAGGGGCTACTGAGGGAGTCCTGGACTAGGGGGTGTTCGGGTAGCCGGACTATACTTCCAGCCGGACTCCTGGACTATGAAGATACAAGATTGAAGACTTCGTCCCGTGTCCAGATGGGACTTTCCTTGGCATGGAAGGCAAGCTTGGCGATGCGGATATTCAAGATCTCCTACCATTGTAACCGACTCTATGTAACCCTAACCCTATCCGGTGTCTATATAAACCGGAGGGTTGTAGTCCGTAGGCAATCAACTCCATATACAACAATCATACCATAGGCTAGCTTCTAGGGTTTAGCCTCCTTGATCTCGTGGTAGATCTACTCTTGTACTACCCATATCATCAATATTAATCAAGCAGGACGTAGGGTTTTACCTCCATCAAGAGGGCCCGAACCTGGGTAAAACATCGTGTTCCCTGCCTCCTGTTACCATCCGGCCTAGACGCACAGTTCGGGACCCACTACCCGAGATCCGCCAGTTTTGACACCGACACTAACCAAGGAAAAAGCCACTTTCCCTTGTATGATGTTAATTGATAATGCAAATGCTACTAACCCATGTTGTGAGCATGTGCATCTCGTTGAGGAGAACGCTAAGCTAAAGGGGCAACTTGAGAGAGGTCTTGCAACTTGCATACAAGGCAAGAAGAACCTCAACAATCTCTTGATCAACCAAAAGGGAGTTGTGGCCAAGGAAGGGGTTGGGTACGTGCCCGACTCCAAGAACAAGAAGAAGAATGACAAGACCAAACGACCTCCTCCTCTCAAGCAAACCTTTGTGAAGGAGGGAGAGAGTGCCTCCGAGGAGAAGAAGAAGAACAATGTCAAGAAGGGCAATGTCACCCCTCCCAACAAAGCCGGCGATTTTAATCCTTCTTATGTGTTATGCCGTGCTAGTGATGGGCATGTTTATGCCAAATTTGTTGGTTCTCCTCATGAATACATTGAATGGTCTATTTGGGTTCCAAAAACCCTTGTTACTAACATCAAAGGACCCATTACAAAATGGGTACCTAAAACCAAGCATTGATCTCTTGTAGGTGTTTGCTTCCGGTGGGGGATCATGGTTGCTCGATAGCGGAGCTACAAATCATATGACCGGAAGCAAGGACTTGGTGGTGGACATGCACAAGGTACCATCTATGCCCACCAATGTCGAGTGGGGTGACGCCTCATCTTCTAAGGTGTTGGGACTTGGCAAGGTGGTCATCTCTCATGATCTCACGATCGAGAAGGTCATGCTTGTTGAGTCCCTTGCATACAGTTTACTTTCCATTCGTCAACTTGCAATCATGGGCTTTGCCACTTTCTTTGATATCGATACCGTGGCCCTCTTGTGGAGCAAGACTCTTAAAGTAGCTTTTGTTGGGCATGTCGAGAACGGTCTATATGTGATTAACTTTTCGGAGCGACCCACTAAGACCGCGACATGCCTAATGGCTAAAGTTGATGTGGGATGGCTTTGGCATCGCCGTTTAGCCCATGTCAATATGAGATCTTTGCAAAGTCTCCTCAAGGGGGACCATGTCCATGGACTAACGAATGTTAGTTTTGCTAAAGATCGTGCTTGCAGTGCTTGTATCAAAGAAAAAGCTACATGAGAAGGCTCACCCTCCCACGACTATCATTTATTCAAAGAGGCCTTTGGAGCTCCTTCACATGGATCTCTTTGGGCCTCCATTCTTCGATATCCTTAGAGGTAGGAAGTATTGCTTGGTGATTGTGGATGACTACTCAAGGTACACGTGGGTGTATTTCTTCAAGAGGAAGAGCGAGACCCAACAAACCGTCATTAACTTTGCAAATGAAGCACAACGTCAACACAATGCAAAGATCTTGACAATAAGAAGTGACAACGGCACCAAGTTCAAGAACTACACCTTGGATGAGTTTCTTAGTGATGAGGGAATCAAGCATCAATATTCCGCACCCTACACCCCTCAACAAAATGGTGTTGCAGATAGGAAGAACCGGACGTTGATGGATGCGGCAAGGACCATGATGGCGGAGTTCAAGTCTCCGTACAACTTTTGGGCCGAAGCCATCAACACCGCGTGTCATGCATCCAATCAGCTCTACCTCCGCAAGGGCTTGAACAAGACTCCATACGAGATACTCACCGGTAACAAGCCCAACCTCAAGTACTTCCGGGTATTCGGGTGTAAGTGTTTCATTCTCAAGAAAGGTGTTCGGTTGTATAAATTTGAGGCTAGAGCTTATGAGGGCATATTTGTTGGCTATGGTACAAACTCTCATGCTTACCGTGTCCTCAATAAATCCACGGGACTTATTGAGGAGACGTGTAACGTGGAGTTTGATGAGAATAACGGCTCCCAAGTGGAGCAAAGTGGCACTTGTGATGTAGGTGATGAAATTCCTCCCCAAGCCATAATAAGAATGGGTGTTGGCTTTATCCTACCCATTGAGGAACCCCTTTTGGCCGAAGGAGAAGGACAAAGCTCCACTCAAGTGGAGCCATCACCAACCCATGGCCCACACGCTTCCGAAGTTCAACATGAAGGCCCTCATCTTCAAGAACATGACCAAGGGCAAGATCACGCTCAAGACGGTGTTGACACATCAAGTGATGCCCAAGGTCAAGTTCTCTCCTCCGAGCAAGTTCAAGAACAAGAACAAGCCCAAGATGATGCTCAAGATGATCAAGTGACCACTCCTCGTCTCACCCCCAAGGAGGAATTAGAGCGTCATGCCGCCAAGGTTGCTTCCAAGCTCTCCACCAAGGATCATCTCATGACGAATGTGCTTGGAAGCTTAAGAAAGGGGGTAAGCACTCGTAGACAATTAGCAAATTATTGTGAGCATCACACGTTTGTCTCTTGTGTGGAACCCCACAAGTTCTATGAAGCACTAAAAGATCCGGATTGGCTCAATGCCATGCATGAAGAACTCAACAACTTCGAGCGCAACAAAGTGTGGAGATTGGTGTCAAGACCAACCGGGAATCACAATGTCATAGGAACCAAGTGGATATTTAAGAACAAGCAAGATGCCCATGGGATTATCATTCGCAACAAGGCTCGTTTGGTAGCACAAGGCTACTCCCAAGTCGAGGGTATCGACTACGGTGAAACCTTTGCTCCCGTTGCTCATCTTGAATCCATTCGCATGTTGATTGCATATGCTTCTCATCATAACTTTAAGTTACAACAAATGGATGTGAAGAGTGCTTTTCTTAATGGTCCTATTAATGAATTGGTTTACGTCAAGCAACCCCCCGAGCTCGAGGATCCCTACTTTCCCGATCATGTGTATCAACTCGATAAGGCACTCTATGGCCTTAAACAAGCCCCATGTGCGTGGTATGACCACCTTAACGAGTTGTTACAAGACCGTGGTTTTGAAGTTGGGCTAATCGACCCCACTCTTTTTACTAAGAAGGTCAAAGGGGAGTTGTTTGTGTGCCAATTATATGTTGATGATATTATCTTTGGTTCTCCTAACAAAGCTTTCAATGAGGAATTTGCCGCTCTCATGACCTCAAAGTTTGAGATGTCCTCCATGGGAGAGTTGAAGTACTTTCTAGGGTTCGAAGTGAAGCAAAGAAGAGAAGGAACCTTCATCAATCAATCCAAATACACTCAAGACATGCTCAAGAGATTCAAGCTAAGTGACGTCAAGCCGGCTTCCACTCCAATGCCCACCAAGTGCCAACTTGACTTAGATCCCAATGGTAAAGTGGTGGATCAAAAGGTATATCATTCCATGATTGGATCCTTGCTTTGGATCCTTGCTTTACCTTTGTGCATCTAGACCGGACATCATGTTGAGTGTGGGAATTTGTGCACGGTTTCAAGCCGCACCTAAGGAAAGTCACTATGTGGCGGTCAAATGAATCTTTCGATATTTGGCTCATACCCCAAACTTTGGCTTATGGTACCCAAGAGGATCAAACTTCAAGCTTGTAGGGTACTCGGATTCCAATTGGGCGGAAGACAAAGTGGATAGGAAGTCCACTTCCGGAGGGTGCCAATTCCTTGGTTGCTCTTTGGTAAGTTGGTCTTCCAAAAAGCAAAGTTGTGTGTCTCTCTCGTCCACTGAGGCGGAGTATGTTGCCGCCGGTAGTTGTTGTGCACAACTCCTATGGATGAGGCAAACTTTAAAGGATTACGGTGTCACTTGTGACAAAGTGCCTCTTTGGTGTGACAATGAAAGTGCCATCAAGATCTCTCTCTCCCCGGTGCAACACTTCAAGACGAAGCATATTGAGATTCGGTATCACTTCATTTGGGATCACATTAGGCGAGGAGAGATCAAGCTCAACTATGTCAACACTCATGACAACCTTGCAGATATTTTCACGAAGCCCTTGGATGAAGCAAGATTTCGCGAGTTAAGGCATGAGCTAAATATCATTGATTCGAGCAATGTGGCTTGAACCCTTGCACACCCCACCACGCTCAATTTGTTGTCTAGATTAGGTGTAGGCATGGACATAGGGGGAGTGTTGTTCTCTCAATGAACTCTCCCTCCCCCCATTATGCATAAATTGATCAAGTCTTTCACTTTTGCCATTGTTGATGGTACTTGTGTTTCAAAGACGAGTTTTGGTCATGGGCCCAAGGTTAAAATCTTCACGGCGCCATACCTCTTGACTCAAACATAGGTGGCCTCGGCCACCGCCCTCTTTTGAAGAGGTGTGTCTTGGTCGTTTGCTCGTGTGCTCTCTTTTCTTGCCGTTTGTGTCTTTCCTTCGAGCAAAAGCCTTGTTTGTTTGGTTGCCGTGGCGTGCTGGGTGGTACTACCGCTGGTGGTGTGCGGTACTACCGCTCATAAGCGGTACTACCGCCCCCCAGCACGGTACTACCGCTGAGGGACGGGACTAGGGGGTTATATCGAGGCAGGGGGAGGTTTCTTCTCCCCCATACCCATTCGCCCCCCCTCTTTCTTCTTCCTCTCTCCAGCCTCCACTCCCCGCAGGAGGGCTCCGGCAGATCTCCGTCTCCGGGGCGTCCCTCTCCATTTCCTTTGGTGGAGTCGATCCCCACCCCGTTCTCTTGCCATGGATGCTGGTATTGCCCCCGTTCCTTCTTTCCTTTTGTCTCATTTTCAGATCTTGTTTCTTAGGGGCAATGGTGGTTGCATCTCTAGATTTTTGGCTAAATCTAGGCTTGAGTTGGTTGGAGAAGGCAACTAGACTATCTCGATTAGAGTTTGGTAGGAATATTTTTGAATTTGGCAGGCCGGTAGTGCCGGATCTGACCACGGTAGTAGGAAACCGCTATTCCTCCGCCTCGTGCTATAGGAAACTGTTGTTTCTCCTCCTCGAGCAATACTACCGCTCTCGTTAGAGTGGTACTACCGCTTGGGCTCGAGCAGTACTACCGCTCTCGTTGGAGCGGTACTACCGTGCGGTACTACCGCTCTCTTTGGGGCGGTACTACCGCGGGCATGTCACGGTACTACCGGTGCATGCCAAATTCCATCAAATTCCTACCTTACCTTGATTATTTTTGTTGTGTTTGTTGGCTTATGCTCGTTCTTTCTGGTTGTTTTGCGTGTTCTTGTGTTTGGCTCCAGGTGATGACTCTTCTGAGCATCAAGGTCGCCGTATCAACCCCGGGCGTGCAACATCAAAACGCTACCGCACCTCTGAGCCAACCGATGGTTCCTCGAGCACCCAACCGCCTCCAGCAAGCGCTTCTGCAAGTGTTCCTCCACCTCCTCAGCAATCAAAGAGATCCGCCAACAAGCCAAAAGGGAAGACTGTGACTGAGATGACCAACAAGGAGTTTTGGGAGAAGTGTCGCCGCAACCCCTATGCGGTGGACCAAGAACCCACTTTGGTCAACTGCCCGTTCTGGAACCATTTTCAGTTTGCCATCTACTTTGATGTGATCAAGGCCAAGAAGAATCTCTTTGTTGATGTTCGCTCCATTGACACTGATGCTATGGAGAAGGACCCGAAGTACTTTGGCGAAGCCCTTCAGATGTGCACTCAGCT
>NC_041386.1:156492121-156512493 GCF_002162155.2 Triticum dicoccoides | reverse complement strand
AAAAAAATTATAGATATGTTGGAGACGTATCAACGGCACTTGGCATCTCGTTAATGAAAAGGAAGAGCCCTCCTGTGCCTTGGTAGAGCATGAGTAGAACAATGTCTCGAATTTTCCAATATGGATGCATTGCCATGAGAAATGAGGATTTGTTAATTTGAATGGTTCCATTTCCGCGGGAAATGCAGTACCTTGCAATCACTTTGGCGTTATTAGCAGGCACAAGTGTAATTCGACCACGCCGGGAAATCGATCCAGGAACTGCTACAGGGGGCAATTTCTGTTGACATGTAGAATAAAAACCAATTGTAACATATCGCTGAAGATATATATATATAGTTTATGAGCATCAACATTGAAATAATACTTTTTACTAGCGTTTTGTGCACACAATTGGTCTTGTTCAGTGTGTGCACCATAGGTCTAATTAATCCCATCCAAAATTCCATGTTCATATGTTGTGCTATCTCTGTCAGATTATCAACAAAGTTTATGACATGCTTCAAGTCCTTCCAGTGAAATTTGGTACACTTAGTAACATACAGGTCATTCACTATACATCCAACATATCCTGCTTAAAAGGTGGAAAGGTATTATTTATTCAGAACATGGCAGAAGAATATATAGTGTGCATAAATTGGTAAATAGAATTTGTTGCTGCCTAGGAATGGAGTCAGAATATGATATCACAATTGGTTGCTTAAATAGTGATCAATTAGTCAGAACAAATACCTCGATTTTGCTAAGTAATATGACAGCATGGAGAAAGTTGAAAGTACACTAACCTCGATCAGACTTTGATCGGCTGATGACGTTGGGGAAGTAAACATCCATGTTAATTAGACTAGGCTGTGGTCCACACACTAGAAATTTATTGTCAGCTTTCAGATCATAACACTTAGACATTTTTCTCCAAAGGTCCGCATTATAATAGGTGTGACCATCTTTATGAAGTTTTACGCTAACCGTCATTGTAAATCCATGCTGCATTGTCAATATGACATCATGGGAGTCATCAACAAAGTAAAGCCCAAGATTTCCTTCTACTCATGTTCATGCAAAGCAAGGGATGTACTGCTTGAAATGAAAATTAAGATCGTAAATTAGATATATTGAAATAACAGAGCAAGATACAAATATGGAAGTAACTGATAGAAAAGATCAATATATAGATGATAGCAAATTACAAAAATATAGAATTAAAAATAGATAATGTAACAAAGATTTGATGCAAATATATAGATAATGTAGCAACAGACGGTATATGTTCACAAATTTAGGCCATGCCGACCGTGGTAGGTTGAGATTGAACATACTAAGAGCTCCCTGAAGTCATCCAGAATGGTGAGATAGAACTTCGTTTCCGACTGGCCACGACCACAGTTGCCCAATTTGTGCTCGCACTGTGGACACATGAATGAACACCCACAAATCAGCTAGAACAAAAATGATTCCACAGCGATTTCTGCCGGTTGATTAACAGCGACGGACGGACTGTGATAAGAGATGAGTGAATATTTCGCTAAGTTGATTACCTTCTCCATGAGAAAAATCCCTGGCCCAATCCTGCAGAAAACCCCAGTCGACTAGAGTCTAGAATGTCGGTGCAGATAGGCGGCGGAAAGTGGTAGGGGCGAAATCCCGTGCCGTTTGGAGCGCGACCTACGCCCGCCGCCAACAGCCGTCGAGCTTAGGGTGCAGAGTTGTGGAGGAGTCCACGGCAAGTGAGTGGGGATGAAGTGGGCGAGGGTTTTCTTTTTTTCCTTTTGCATGTGTGAGTGAACACACACGGTTCACCGAGGCGACGGAGATGAATCGTGTGTGATACTAAATCACTGAGATTGAATGGGAATCCAAATTTCCTTTGTCCTTCATCCATGAGTTTTTTTCTACGATGAACATAAACCCTGCTAATCACCGTGTTCAAATTTGACACATTTCCGGGTTCATTTACAATATTTAGAGGATTATGTGCATTTTGTAGGCATTAATGCACATAATTCAAATTCAAACAATTGGTGCTTGAAAAGGTGCACAAGAACGGTCTAGAAAAACCATACTCGCGGTATTTAGTAATTTCTCAAGCCTTTTACAAGGAATGGGCAGAGATTTCAATGGAATGCGTGGCAATAGTCAACCACAAACGCGTCATTTACTGGGTTATCAACTATAGAACAATGAAATACGTGCTTGAAAAACATGACGCCTAGCATGGTGCCATGGTATGGCCTCACTGTGCCCTGGTTAAAAGCTGAGAAGGTTTGATTTATGTCGTCATGCACGCCCTTCATAAATCGAACCATCACCGAGGAAGTTCAATGCTTTCGAGAGGGAAATCACCAAGATTGAAGGGGAATCCAAATTTCCGTCCTAATTTGTCATTCAGTTTTTTTCCAACGATCAACATACTATCTCAAATGCAATGTGTTCAAATTTGACATTTTTCCGAACTCATTTACCATATTTAGGGGATTATGTGCATTTTCTAGGCATTAATTATGCACATAATTCAAATTCAAACAATCGGTGCATGAAAAGGTGCACAAGAACGGTCTGGAAAACCATGCTCGTGCTATTTAGTATATTCTCATGCCTTTTACAAGGAATGGGCAGACATTTCAAAGAAATGTTTGGCAATAGTCAACCATAAATGCGTCGTTTACTTGGTTAACAACTATACAAAAATGAAATACATGTTTGGAAAACATGACGCCTGGTGTGGTGCCATGATATGGCCCCACCGTGCCCTGGTAAAAATGTCGTGATGCACGCCTTTCATAAATCGAACCATCACCGAGGAAGTTTCCTGGTTTCGAGAGGGAAATCACCAAGATTGAAGGGGGATCCAAATTTCCTTTGTCCACGAGTTTTTTTCTATGATGGACATACAACCTGCAAATCACCGTGTTCAAATTAGGCACTTTTTCGGGTTCATTTGCCATATTTAGTGGATCATGTGCATTTCCTAGGCATTAATGCACATAATTCAAGTTCAAACAAGTGGTGCATTACAGGGTGCACAAGACCGGCCTGGAAAACCATGCTCGTGCCATTTAGTAAATTCTCATGCCTTTTACAAGGAATGGACAGATATTTCGATGAAATGTGTGGCAATAGTCAACCACAAATGTTTGTTTGTGGGGTGTTCAACTATAAAAAAAATGAAATAAATGCTTGAAAAACATGACGCCTGGCATGTTGCCATGGCATGACCTCACCATGCCCTGGTAAAAATTTGAGAAGGTTTGGCTTATGTCGTCATGCACGCCCTTCATAAATGAAACCATCACTAAGGAAGTTCCATGCTTTCGAGAGGGAAATCACTAAGATTGAAGGGGAATCCAAATTTTCTTCATTCTTTGCCATGGAGTTTTCTCTACGATGAACATACACCCTCCAAATCACCGTGTTCAAATTTGGCATTTTTCTGGGCTCATTTACCATATTTATGGGATTATGTGCATTTTCTAGGCATTTAGCGCATATAAATCCAATCCAGCTACAGGTGCACGGGTGTGATGTGAGGGACGTGGGTTGTCGTTCGATCGCGGCGCATCATATGGTGCACATGCGTGATCCGCGTGGTTGGGGTTTCGGTCAATCATAACGCAGCACACAATAGGCTCAGCACACACTAATTTCGGAAGCGACGGAGATGAACCGTGTGCGATAATGAACGAACGAAATTGTAAGGGAAGCCAAATTTCTGTTGTTGTTTGTCGTTGAGATCTTGAATACCACTGCACTATACGGCTGCTCGGCCCCTCCGTCCCAGAGCTCTCTCCAGGCGTCGTCCATGGCACCACGATGCACTGTAACTAGTAAGGAAGCGATGGCATCCCGTCGCGCCGCATTCCTCGCCGCCTGTGACTGCACACATGGTAAGGAAGCTATGGCATCTCACGCGCCGAGTTCATCGCCTCCGGCGGCCAGACAGTTACATGGGCGTACTTTGAGGCTGCCTTGGCCGAATGGGAGGTGGATCTAGAGGCGGCCAAAGCCGCACAGAAGGAGCGAAAAAGGCAGAAATCAGTGAAGAAAAGAGAGTCCCGCTGCCGCAAGAAAAAAGAGGCCGCACGTCATGGTGAGGAGAGCTTGGAGGGGGTCGAAGCACGATGGGCTGCCACCTACGAGGCCGGGAAGGAGAACGCCGATGTTTGGCTAGCATGCCCCGATGGCAGCATGTGAGAAGCAGTTTAAGTTTGTAGTATTAGAGCAAATTACCAGTAGTACTTTAAGTTTGTAGTATTAACGTACAATGTCGGTAAGAGCATCCTTTGAGGGCTTTGAGCGTTGATTAGCATGTGTGCACGTGTGCTTTTTTTGTGTTAATCATTAGAAGGACACAAAACACATGGTTTCTATGCCGTACCCGTCTGCGTTTTTTGTGTCAATTATCCATAAGTCAGTTACCTGTGCGATGTTTCCTAATAAACCAGGTGTACCATTGACCGAAAAAATCAACTACATGTGAACATTTTTTTGGAGACGGGATCTGCCAACTTTCTTTTTTCTCGCACGCAAGTATTTTACGCGCTTCGTCTGCGTTGTGTGTTTACCCCGCCCAAGTTTCAAGTTTTGCAGCGAAATTTTCATTAGGTGTGCGATTTCAGAATTTATTCCTCCAACCACATCCCCACCCTCAGTATCCCACCCCCTCGCGCCTCCCCCTACCGGCATCTCAAACCGCCACCACCTCAACCACAGCTTCAACCACATCTACGTTCTGCTCAGATCCAGTCAAGTAACCCACCGATCGCTATCACGGCCCCACCCTGATTGCTTAAATGGCACCTACGAAACATCCTCATGCCTCCAAATCCTCACCGCCAGGAGCTGATGGCGGTCCATGGCGCGATGGCCGTTGTGTGTGTTGACCCGGAGGAACACCTCGCCTCCGCCGTCGCCACCGACATGGTGCAGGCTCTGGCCCAGATGAAGTGCCCTGGCGACTACCCCCCAGGACTTAACAAGTAAGATCCGACCAGCTAAATCTTACCAATACCACTTGCAATGGCTATGATTTGTACGGTTGATGTATTAAGATTGTTCGTGCCTTGTTTATTTCAGTACTGCACATTGTGTGATGTTCAAATATTACCGTTTACAGCTCAATTTCACCAATACCAGCAACAAACTTACAATACATGACTCAGGATATCACTAGAGATGCTGCCCATTTGCTATTTTTAGTGGATGCTAACCCCGTTGTACTTAACATGCCTGTCCATGTACTTACGCAGGCTCATAACGGCCGATGTTGTTATTTGCCATCGAGGTTAGTTGCATCCCATGTCTTACAGTACTTCACATCATTTGTGCAACTGCAGTTTAACTTCTACCATCACTACAAGAAAAGACACATCCGTGGCATTTTGGGCCGAACGATTTTTTTTCCTGTCATGCTTATGACACTTCTATGATGATAATTGTGACAAAACTATGTATCATCATAGATGTGGTGGGCTCCTACTTCTATGACAAAAAATCATGAGAGAAAATGGGATTTTCATCCTGGGCGGGCCGGAGACGCAACTGCATGACATTCTTTGGGCCGTGCATGATGAAAAAAATCGTGGTAGAAGCGAGGGCGAGGAATATATCGAGGAGTTCCCGATTACGGTGGGTGGTCGGGGGGCCAAGTGATGCGCGTTTATCTCGTACACGTACGCACGTGTGTGCGAGGTGTTGCACTCTAACTGAACCCAAGCGAGACGTTCGCCTATTGAACCCGAGCGATTGCACTGCAGGCTACGCGTTACTGAACCCGAGCGATCGATCGACGGCTGTTAACTGAACTCGATCGAGCGATTCCTTCTCTACTTCTGCTAACTGAAGCTGGTCGGTGCTGCCTCTAGATGAGCAGTGAGCGTTGTTGGGGGGTTTGGATGAACAGTTTCCGGTGGGGGGTTGGATGAACAGGACCCCGTGGTAGTAGAGGCCGTTGCCGCTAGATGAACAGGACCCCGATCGAGCCAGTTGGAGGTGGATGAACAGGACCCCATGGTGGGATAGATGAACAGGACCCCGTGGAGGGCTGGTTGAACAGTAGCCGGTGGAGGGCTGGATGAATAGTAGCCCGTGGAGGGGTGGTTGAACAGGACCCCATGGAGAGGGCCGGTTGAACAGTAGCCGGTGGAGGAGTGGTGGAGGCTGGATGAACATGAGCCCATGGATGAACAATCACAGGTGGAGGCTGGAGGAGGTCGACTGTGGATGAACAGTAGCCCGTGGAGGCTGGAGGAGGTCGACGGTGGAGATGAATAGTATCCCGTGGAGTCCCGTTTTGCGGTACGCCACACCCCGCCTGATGAACAGGACCCCCTTTTCGACCATAGCGCTTCAACACAAGTCCGTTTCCTCCACTTTGCGGCACGCCACACCCCTCCCGATCAGCAGGACCCCGTTTCGACCGTAGGAGTTCCAAGAGAAGTCTGTTTCCTCCATTTTATGGTACGCCAGACCCCTCCCGATGAATTTCGACCGTGGCCGGTCGAACACAAGGTTGTTTCCTCCGTTCTGTGGTACGCGAGGCCTCGTTTCGATCGGCTGTTCCGTCCAAGCCGGTTGGCTCCCAATGAACACGACGTATTCCGTTGCCTCCCGATGAACACGACGCATTCTGTTGCCTCCCCATGAACACGACGACGACGCAGTTTCTCCGTTCTGACCTAGCCACGTAAACGAGCCCTGGCCGTACGTATGCGCGAGTAGGCATTCGAGATCCCGCCCGTATGTACGTACGTGGCCGTATTTTCTTTCTTGCACCCTGGCCGCTGTACGTATGTGTACATGCTACATGTGCGCCTCTACTATGACACGTGCGCGCCTCTACTACGACACATGCCCTTTCTTACACGGCCACAGTTCATCGCTGCAGCCTGTAGGTATGTACGTACATGTTCGTGACCAGAATGACAATGCTACTTACGCTTCGCCCAGGTGGGTCCCGACTGTCAGGCACTTCCTTGCGTGTGAAGATGTAGCTGGTGGGTACCAGCAGTCAGAGGGAAACGTTTTTTTCCGCAAAATACGGTGGCCCGTCCGGTGGGTCCCTGCTGTCAGGTGGAGGAATCATTATTTTGCGCATAATAAGGAGGCACTTCCTTGCTACGGTCGTGGACCCAGCTGTCAGCCTCTCCACGTACAACACTCTTCCCATGGAAGTCGTTCCTTGACCACGTTGACCACGCCGTGCCGAGAGCACAAGGGCGGTGGACGACGATGAGGCCTAGGAAGGGGACGACACGGAGCCGGGGAAGACGCATCATCGTCAACCTAGTAGGCCCAGAAGCCAACCTCCAAATCTGTGGAAAACAACATATAGCCCATTAGCCATTATTTTCAATAATTTACAACCCATTTGCTAATTATTAAGGATATTTCAAGCCCATATTCTTTTTATTAGCATTACAGACCATATATTTTGGGCACTGCTAAAAATTCAACGAAATTTTGCATATTTCGGTGGGGTCCTAACTCTTTTAATCACGAAATTTCAAGTCACGTTAAAAATAATTTTTAAAAAAATATATCAAAATAAAATTCAAAAAACAATTCTCCACAAAAAAATGAATGAAATTTAAAATCTTAACTAGCAAGATGCCCGTGCGTTGCACGGAACATGAAGATGCATTTGTATGAGTAGTTTATCTTGTGGGAGAAAAGACGATATTTTAATGTAATTGCCAGTTGGCTTTGGTTTTTATAAGAGTAGAGAGTAGAGAAATCTAGAAAAATGATATTTTAATCTAATTGCCGGTTGGCTTTGGTTCAAAAATTTACAGCCCATTTCTTACAACTTATACTCCATTTTCTGGGGAAGCCCATTTCTTGCTACTTACATCCCTCCTCATCTTGAAAGATTTGCAGCCCAGCAGGGCTGAGAAAAGCAAGTAGACCTTGGTTTTGGTATTCTCCAAAAAAAGAACTGGGCTAGCCATTTTCAGAAAGAAAAAAGATATCAACTAGGCTCGTCATGTGCTTAAATAAAAGCATAAGCGTGGGCTAGACGGGCCACATCCCCCGCACATCGCGTAGTTGAGCTCCGCCTCTGAAACTAAAAAACAAGTGGGCGAGCTGCTGGGTCCTTGGTGTTATCCGCTCGTTGTGTAATTTTTTTGTTTATTGACTACATTGACAATGGCATGGGACCTAGTTGTCAAACAATTAGGAGGAAGTATTTTTTGGCTTGTAATAACGAGGCACCTGCTTGCGTAATGCAATGACCCTGGTGGGTCCCTACTGTTAGCCTCTCCACGTACAGTCATCTCCTGATTCCTCTTAGTTGTTGACCATGTTGACAACGCCAGACGGCGGTAGGCACAACGAGTGAACCAAGGCAAAGAACGACGGTGAGGCCTAGGACGGGAACAAACAACAGTCGTGGAAGATGCGGAAGTGTAGTGGCAGGTGGAGGGGAGTATGAGGGCAACACCATGCAACTCAAGCTTACAAATGGCACAAAAAGCCCAAGGATTAATTATTCATCAAATTTTAAGACAAAACCCATATTGAACATGGCAGTAACATCTAACCCAACCACTCTTTTTCGCAGTCACAAACAAATGGATCGGTCTGATCCATAAAATCAACATCCTGTGCAAAAACAATTATTTTAGGATGACTACAACTTGTTGTAAATAGAAGCCGAGCATGTTTAGAAGCCCATTTGTCCACATGAAACTTCTTTTTTTTCTGTTCAACATGTCCGTCCATGAGAAATCTCTTGCGGTAAAACTTAAGCCTCATGGACAATAGTAACCTCGAATTCAATAGGAAGAATGTGACAAAGCTTCTGTTTGCCTGATTGGATGCATATCCTTCCATCGTTATTGTCCTCAAATGAATTTCATAAGAACTGAGAAAATCCTGGTGCTTATTACGCCACCGATTGGTTATACGTTTTTCTCCATGTGGTTGCAGTACGTAAGTAGACATGAAGATTTGAAAACAGTTAAGGTTTGCAAAAAGAGTATGTCGAAAGAGCAACAGTTGAGTGGTTAATTCTAGTACAGTATATATAATCTTTCAATGTGCATGAAATCATCAGCTTTATATATAATTCTCCATAGACCGGAAGCATTGTAGCAAGCCAATAATTATGTTAAGATCATAACTAATCATTCCGATATATAAGATCTTGATAGAATCCAGCAGCATTGATAGGCTATCCATGGACGAACTCTTCATTGCACATATAACATAATATCAATACCCAAAGTGTACTCCAAGATGATATAAAACTTATGTGCACAAATGAAAAATGAACCTTATGATTACAAATGTGTAGATGATAATATAGGGTACCTGAAAAAGTGTGGAGCCAAACACCAACTTGTTGTGATCATCAAATGGAGCACTAATTAGACCACTAATTAGACCCAAGGTCTCTAGTTTGGGTGCAGAGACGACTGTTATTTGCGAAGGTTTATAACAATTATCAAGGAGCAACCTTTGAAGTGAAGGGGCATCTTTGATGATGAGCTGCTGTCCTTCAAAACAAATTCCAATGCTTTTAAGGTGAGGCGACTTTATTTGGAGACAACTAATAGGGATTTCTATTCCCAAAACAATCAGCAAGCGCTCTAGTGCAGGGCAACTGGAGTGGATGATGCTGTGCAGTGAGGCCGTCCACAGATAAACCACCACAAGTGAAAGTTTTTTTAGCAGTGGGAGTTGAAGCATTTGTACCAGATCGTCTGGTAGATGGCACCGGGCAAAGGTGGCGGTGTGGAGAGAGGAGGAAAACCGCGAGATGGACAACGGTGGCGTGGGCACGAATTCTTGGTGTGTTCGTGGTATGAAACTTTCATGGTAATGGTAGAACTAAAACTGCTGGAGTTTTCCGAATTCAGGGGATGTCAGCCAAGTGTCCACCGTGCCGGGTATGGACAGCAGGTGGTGTGTCGGGATGCAGAGGCATTGAATGGGGCCCTACTAGTGAGAGGAGACCATGGCTCTAAGGAGATCAAATTCAGGAAGGACATATATCTGACGACAGTCAAGATTGAGGGGCGCGGTGTGCCATAGAGGGCGCCACCGAGTTGAGAGGACTTGTGTGCGGCAGGAATCCTTGTGGGCGTCACGCTGAGCTCACGGGTTTAAGTAGAGTAGCCAGAGACGAGCCTAGTGGCAGTGCGAGCGGGGAAGAAGGAGGGCTGGGGTTTTCTATAGGAGTGGAAGAAGAGGAGCCGGCTTTTCTGTACGTGTGAGGAAGAAGGTGAGCAGGGGTTTCCTGGACGAGTGAGGAAGATGGGGAGCGGGGGGAATTTGGGGGAGACGGAAGCGGGAGAGCGAGCTGCAATACAAGTGGAAGCGAGGAGGAAGGAGGGTTTTTCCGGGATTGCCCCCTCTTCTAGAAATATGGGCTTCTCCTCGCAAAAAACAAAAACAAATGGGCTTTAAGATGGATAGGCTTTTTTATTGGCCCACTCGGTTGCCCGTGTTTCGTATTGGAGGGCCTTGTGCTAGAGGCATCCCGAGACACTCTCCATCTTATTGCCCATTTGAAAGAAAAAAAAGAGACGCCTCCAGCTTATGGCTACTCATCGGTAACCTTTTTCAACTTGGCATCCACCAAATTAGAGGACGCGGTACTGGATGCAGACACTCACACTGGTCGCGTAGCGCGGCAAAGTGAGGTGTCAAATAATAGGCCTACAATATACTTACTAGATTGTGAAGGTTCACAGGCTAGTCAACATTCACATTAAACTAAGCTTCAGAAGGTATGGTATGCATACTAACATTCAGAAGAATAAAAGTTCAGCGTGTTTATGCATCTCAATGATTCACCATACTATAACCAATACAAAACTGTGAGAAGGTGTGGAAATAAAGAAAATCGGTCGATGCTTCTCTGAGCAAAGGGCCTCCCTGCGCACGCACTAATTTCCTGGGCATGCTTGTTTCTTCTCAATGTTGCGAGCACTTTGAGCATGTTGGCAACTCCACAGCTTGCTAGCTGCCTCATCTTGCAATTGATGCTGGCACATTTGCAACAAACACATGAAGCAATAGAGATGACTCAACATGAGTCCATATTGTGCAGTTCCTCTAAAATAAATTTCATTGTCCTGAATCTGAAAAGACAGGAAACAATAGCTATACTTAAACGGTGTTGCAAAACAGTAGCGCATATCAATAGCTCGACATGACAAAACACGATCATCTGGACGAAGGGGATATTGACCTGCCTGAGGAAGATTATATATGATTTCATAAGTCCTTAGTTGATTTCCATGTTCGGCTGCACTGCTTGTTTGCTCCTCCACACATGACAGGATCGTTCCGCACTGCAATCAACAAGTCAATGTACGAATAAGCTTATTTCATCTTGCGGTGGTCATTGTACCTAGTTACGAATGTAGGAATACATGGAGCACCATGAGGTTAGCTGACAACAGGTAGATGTAGCCATATAAATTTTGTGCGATGCTACCAAAATTGAGGTTTGTATCCCTTCCCGTTATGAGAATTCTTCCTGAAGTTGGTAGAATGTGACGGCTTGTTCTTTGGATCGAACTTGCCTTTCCCCTGAGATTTGTTCTTGTTGTTTTGGGGCTGGTTGAGCTGAAGTTCTTCTCGTGTACCATGTGGGCACTAGAAGCTCCCTCAGCGACCCGAGCACATGTGTCTTTTGCTCTCGCCTTCTCTTCAAAATCAAGAGTGCTAATGAGATCCAAAATGGAAAACTCATGTCTCTTGTTTTTCAGAGAAGTGGCGAAATTGTTCCATGAAGGTGGAAGCTTGGCAATGATGGTCCCAACAAGAAATATGTCTAGCAACAGACACTTAAAGTACTCAAGTTCCTTAGCAAGTGATTGTATCTCACGAGTCTGCTGAACAACAGAGCGCTCATCAGTCATCCTGTAGTCACAGAATTGCTCCATGACGTACAACTCGTTGCCAGCGCCCGAGGCCCCAAACATGGCCTCGAGCGCAGCCCACATGTCTTTGCCGCTGTCAAACGACATATATGAATCCACAATGGAATCGTCAAGAACACTCAGCAGGGCGGCTTTGAATAGGGTATCCATGTTCTCGAAAGCTTCCTGCTGCGTAAGATTAAGATCACCCTCAGGCTTACCCTTAGTGGCATCATAACAGTACATGATCTGAAACCAATATACTGCTCTTGCGCGCCACCTTTTATATTGCACCCCCTTAAAAGTAGGCGGCTTCAAAAGTGCAGCAAAACCACTTGGAGTAAATTGCCTATAATCCGGTTTTTGGATTGGGTTGTTGAATATATGAGCAATTTACTATGATATTTAATCCGAATCAATAGTAAATAGATCATGACGACAATTGCAAAGATCAAAATAATGATGCGGACTAAACCAGGAGGACAGAATCACATACTGTAAAGCAGGAGCAGAACCGATGTGGTTGATGTTGTCACTCATGTCGTTGATGAAGAGGTTACCGAGGTCGGGGAAGAAGGCTGTCGTTGAGGAAGTTGTCGTTGGCAGCAGTCACAAGAGTGTGCTCCCCAAAAACCTGATCGCCCCTCTCCTGTACAGGATCATGAAAGGTGGGGTTTGGAGGACTGTTGTGCCTTCTCGCGGTGCACGCCAGAAGGAGGGTCGGAGAAGAATTGCGTGGGGGCACTAAGATCTGGAATGGTCCGAAACTATATGATACAACGGCGGCTAGGGTAGAGCCTATCAGGTCGGTCGTGTGAGTAAGACCAAGTAGTAGGCCTTTGGCCCAAACCCCACGTCCAAGTCAATAATAGCCCCACTATCCAAAAGAATCAGAAACGCTGAGTAATTAAGGCATCCATTAATTATTAATTAATGATTTAATAAATTTTCCGACCAACAAAAATATAGACCCACCTTTAGTATAATACTATATCATTAATAATGGCCTCACCTTTTGTCTCACAAAGTATGTTGGAGCTCCTGCTACAAGTTTACAACTCGCTTCTCTTCTCTCTCCTCTTCTCTCTCGGGCAACTAACCAGAAACACTATATTTAAATCCTTATAGCCTGCTTATGTCATCTAGTTGTAGTACTTGCTCTAGAGCATGGTTAATAGTATAGCCAACTCTTAGCTATAAGAAAGTGTCATGACATCTATAGCCAATCTTATAGCCAACATGTATAACAATTAGCTATAAGTATGTGCTACTTTATTAATACATGGCCCACCATCCACTCTCACATAGTGCCTAGGAGCACATGTTGCAGCTGGCTCTTCCATGAGAGCACACTTATGTTCTCTCTCCTATTCTCTCTCTTCCAACTAAGCATAGAAATATTACTTTACTCCTTACAGCTTGCTGACTGTACCTTATTATACTTGCTCTAAAGTTACTCTCCAATGTGTAGTCTGAAATGCCGGGCGTGCAACGGGCGGTGCCCTCGGTCGGCGTGCCGCTTCAACGGTAGAAGCAGTGAGAGGTCGCGTCGCCCGGACTTGCCATCAATGTGGAGCGCCGGGCTTAGCTGGCGCCGGGTGGGAAGTGCGCGCGGGTGGGGGGAGGGGTTTTTGGTGGACAAGAAGGTGAGAAGCAAACTTGGGATCCGTCCGGACAGGGAAATATCACGTGCTCCCATACTCACTATTTTCATGCATATGACACTAGTCTATGTTAGTACTCCCTCCTTTCCGGTTTATAGGGCTTATCTCAAAATCTTAGTATTTTCCATTTTATAAGGATCAGTTTGGTTGTTTCCCATCACAAGTTTAGATTTCAAGGTGCATTAAATAATTTCATGCAAGTATTAAGAGAAAATTGACCAATGCATGTACTTTATGCATGCATGCATTGCAATGAATACAATGGTAAACATAAATTTTTGAGGAAAACAAGAGCATTAATTGGGTGCTTTTGCAAATTACGAAAAGTATTCCACCACTCATCATCTACCTTGGTTGATGAGATTTTCGAATTGAGCCCCATAAACCAGAAAGGAGGGAGCCCTATAAACTGGAAATGAGGGAGTAGTACAGTAATGTTATGATGGCTTCATTTATTAGCTTGTAGACTCATCTTGTCTTGGGAAACACTATATTACAGTAACATATTATGTTACTACCTCCGTCTAGGTGAATAAGTCACTCGCGTAGTTCTAGGTCATCGATTTGAGGAATTAAATATGTGTTGTATGTCATGAAAAGTATATCACTAGATTTGTAGACGGGTGTAGTTTCTAAATATATATTTTTTTGTCACATATAATACATATTTAGATAGTTAAATTGTCAACCTAGAACTACACGAATGAGTTATTCACCAAGACGGAGGTAGTACCATTTCTCATTAACTACTTGCCACATAAGCAAAATTTTCTTGGAGTGCGCTAAGTTACTCCCACTATAACTAGCCGTACAAAGTGTGGGCTATGTAAAGGGCGTAGTAAAGCAAGCTTCTCATCATTCTACGAGTTGACATGACACATCAAAGTAGTAGTTTTTTTTCAAAATGTACATCAAAGTACCAGTGTAGTAGTATCCAAAAAGGACCGACCATGTCCATGGCTACCATCCCATCCCGTGCTCCGTCATTGAGTATGTGCATGATTCACGTGCCATTCAAGAAAAAATCTGCGTACGTTCTATTGAAAAAAAACAGACACGCCACCGCGTCATGGTCGAACTTTGATTCGTCCATGCGTGGTTCCCGACGCTCCACTACGTGAACAACTACCAAACGCGTCAAATTATCATGTGAGCTGCCTCTTCATCCATAAATGAGCTCCACCGTGTACCCGTGCGCGCGTGTTAGGGAAAGAGGCACAGAGTACTTGCGTCTGTGCATGCAATTTTTCTCTTTGTGCACGTACTCCTTTTTTGTGGGTGATTCGTGCACGTACTTGATAACCCACAAGTATAGGGGATCGCAACAGTTTTCGAGGGTAGAGTATTCAACCCAAATTTATAGTTTCGACACAAGGGGAGCCAAAGAATATTCTCAAGTATTAGCAGCTGAGTTGTCAATTCAACCACACCTGGAAACTTAATATCTGCAGCAAAGTATTTAGTAGCAAAGTAATATGATAGTAGTGGTAACGGTAGCAAAAGGCAATGATAACAAAAGTAATGTTTTTGGTATTTTGTAGTGATTGTAACTATAGCAGCGGAAAAGTAAATAAGCGAAGAACAATATATGGAAAGCTCGTAGGCAATGGATCGGTGATAGAGAATTATGCCGGATGTGGTTCATCATGTAACAATCATAACCTAGGGTGACACAGAACTAGCTCCAATTCGTCAATGTAATGTAGGCATGTATTCCGAATATAGTCATACGTGCTTATGGAAAAGAACTTGCATGACTTTTTTTGTCCTGCCCTCCCATGGCAGCGGGGTCCTAGCGGAAACTAAGAGATATTAAGGCCTCCTTTTAATAGAGTACCGGACCAAAGCATTAACACATAGTGAATACATGAACTCCTCAAACTACGGTCATCACCGGGAGTGGTCCCGATTATTGTCACTTCGGGGTTGCCGGATCATAACACATAGTAGGTGACTATAGACTTGCAAGATAGGATCAAGAACTCTCATATATTCATGAAAACATAATAGGTTCAGATATGAAATCATGGCACTCAGGCCCTAGTGACAAGCATTAAGCATAACAAAGTCATAGCAACATCAATCTCAGAACATAATGGATACTAGGGATCAAACCCTAACAAAACTAACTCGATTACATGATAAATCTCATTCAACCCATCACCGTCCGGCAAGCCTACGATGTAATTACTCACACACGGTGGTGAGCATCATGAAATTGGTGACGGAGGATGGTTGATGATGACGATGGTGACGGATTCCCCTTTTCGGAGCCCCGAACGGACTTTAGATCAGCCCTGCCGAGAGAGTTTAGGGCTTGGCGGCGGCTCTGTATCATAAAACACGATGAATCCTTCTCTCTAATTTTTTTCTCCCCGAAAGTGAATATATAGAGTTGGAGTTGAGGTCGGAGGAGCTCCAAGGGGCCCACGAGGTAGGGGGCGCGCCCAGGGGGCAGGCGCACCCCCACCCTCGTGGCTTGGGTGTGGGCCCCCTGGCCCTGATCTTTTGCCAGTATTTTTTATTATTTCCAAAAATATGCTCCATGGAGTTTCAGGTCATTCCGAGAACTTTTGTTTCTGCACATAAATAACACCATGGCAATTCTGCTGAAAACAACGTCAGTCCGGGTTAGTTCCATTCAAATCATGCAAGTTAGAGTCCAAAACAAGGGCAAAAGTGTTTGGAAAAGTAGATACGACGGAGATGTATCAGTACTCAGCCTAGGTTGGTGACTGTTGGTGAGTCTCACTTATCTCTACATCTCAATGTACATCTACATCTGCATCTATGTCTACACTGCAGCTACATCTACATCTACATATACCTCTACTATAGTACAAGTTTTAAACATGAGACCATCCATTTTCTTGCATGACACGACTAGCCCGTATCCATTCTTGCTCCTCATCTCTCTCAGAGTGCGTCCGGCACGCGATTTTGCCATTTTCTTGCATGACACGACCAACATGTATCGCAATATTTTTCCCACTGTGGTCCATAATGCAAAACAACATAGTACTAGTGTCATACTAGTTGGCTTCATTTATTACCTTATAGACTCATCCTCTCTTGGAAAGTGCTATGCTACAGTAACATATTATGTTACTCTAAACACATCTCTCCTCATTAAATACATGCCACATAAGCAAACTTGTCTTGGACTGCGCTATGTTACTTGTACCTATGTTTCTCCCACTATGACCAGCCTTAAGTAGGTGACCTTGCGCTTGGCTCTTCGCCTCTTGCGGAAGTTGAATGAACTACTGGCAATCTGACACCAAATGAACTGCTACACGTCCACCGCTTGTAAGCAAAAGTTTCTCCTCGTGCTGTGAGCCACCGCGCATGTGTTTGCGAGGGAGAAGGCGTAGTAAGCAAGCTTCTCATCGTTCTGTGAGTTTCCGCGTGTTGGCAAAAGGATGAACAAAGCTCATGTCAAAAAAAGTGGAAGAACATAGATTCTTGACGACCGAGAAGGAGCAAGGAACCTTGTGGTGGAGCGTCTGCACTCATAATATTTTATATAATTCAGTGATATAAAATCCACAAATCATCTCCACAGTAGACCGGAAGAGTACGAAACACGACAGCCCAGTGTAGTTACATCATACTACATGGCTAACCTATGCTATCACCATATTTCTTGGCCTCCATGCGACACCTAGCTCTAGTAATCCAGCAGCCCGTATAGCTTCTCGCTCCTCGTCTCTCTCAAAGTGAGGCGGGCTAGCGTTTTTGCCGTCTATTGAGGTCGGTTAACTCATCACATGTTAGCGACATGCCAAGAGCATTCTAAAAAAATTAATGAACTCTATTGTTATGCCAAGAAGAGGAAGCGCTTTGACCGGCGGACCAAATGAGACAGGTGTGTCGTGCTGTGAGTGTGTCCAGTTTCTCGTTTTGAACTTGTTTGGTGTAGTAGTAACACTTGGTTTTGACTATTGATAAGATTTTATATAGGGCCTAATGTATTATTCGAGGATGCCTTTAACTACTGAAGACACGTCCTGTTTAAAAAAAAGAAGATCCTTCCACATACGAATTTGACTGTATGCTTTGAGCAACTTGCATGTCCTACACTGCTCCTGTTTGGATACTCTAACTTAGCTAGAGGTTATACTAACTCATGATTAACCCTGAGCTAACTGTAGCCAAAGAGGTGTTTGGGTGACAGGGTTAGATTGGCAATAAATGAACTTGATGGAGAGAGAAAAGTAATTTTCCAGTAGGCCCAATGAGAACTATCTCCAATTAGAACCTCTTGGGTGGGATAGTTTTTTTGGTGGGTTCGGTGCAACTTGCTCCAATTTAACACTCATGCTTGGATACTTTAGGGCTATTTGAGCCCCAACTAGCTCAAACTAACTCTAACCCATGGATCCAAACAGGGCCAAAGTTAGTCTCGGAAAACGCATTAAGCCCTATATACATGGACAGACGGAGTACATGATACTAGCAAACGCTCACCATTAGTAGTAGTTCATTGGTTGGTTTCGATTTTTGATTCGTTGCTGCGCTGCTACCGTCCAATATTCGCGTGTGGTTGTTTCTAGAGTAAAAAGGAGGTGCTAGTACTTACTGTGGGAAAGGTGAAGTGATGGTTGCTTCGCCTGAGCAACTTATTACTCTGGGAATATGGGAGTACCAGCGGATTCAAGGAACAGGGAAATGATGGTTGCTTCGTCTGAGCAACTTACTGTGGCGACGGTGGGGCTATGTGATTTGACTGCTCACTAGTCATTACTACTGCGGCGCAACGACCGGGGTGAATCTTTCCTGGGTTGTGCACTCAATATTGCTGCATGGCAGGTGGAGCCGGATGAAGGATGTCCCACATGTCGGTGAAACGAAGTTGAATTATTTCTGGCATTGCTATCAATCCTTTAGGATTTGTTTATAGGTACGCTTAATTTTAATGAAATTGTACTGTGATGCTATGAAGGTTTCAACTTTGGTTCCCGCAGGAAAAAAGGTTTCAACTTAGGATTCATGTGTCCTCTTGCCTCAAGATTATCTCGTTACAACATTCCATCAAATACAAGTGAAACTACCATGGCTGCTAATGCATCTCAATCGTTCGCAGATCAGTGCCAATATTCACATCACAACTGAAGACAAAGTTGTGAGAAGGTGTACAAATAAAGAAAAATATATAATTGATCGATGTTGTTCGTAGGCATGGCTCCATTTCCTGGGCACAGTGTTCATTGCTTGGTAGCTAGTTTCACCCAACTCTGTAGCCAAAAAAGAGGTGTATGGAGGACACCACAATCCGATCATTTTGTGCAGCTCCACTAAAATCGAGCCAACCATCCCTGTTTGCAAAGATATCCACTCAGTGTGATTACAATAATAGTGGAACTAGATGATGAAACATAACACACACAAATAGAAGTCGATCACCTCTGCGATCTCTCTTTAGGACTAACTACTTGTTGGAGAAGATTAGGCACGGAGTTGGATGAGGAGGATAGCAAAACCAATCTCCCTTTCTGCAGTCCCACAGAAATGTAAAAACGTTGCCCGTGTGACATTTTGGCGGAACTGCACAAAACACTCTTAAGCAAAAAGTAATTTGTGCAGTTCACCAAAAGGTCGCAATAGCAACAAGGTGAAATGGATAGCCCTATTTTCAAAAGGAGGTAGAAAGGAAACAATTACTGCCTAATAACACGAGTTGAAGACACATACGCCGAGAAAAAAGAAGCATATTCCATGTAATAAGGGAAAGATAGCAGCATGGTGGTTTATCAAAAATGGTTTGAGGACGAGATTGCAAGATGGAAAGTACGCCAACTGAGATACGTTTTAAGCAAACAACTAAAGAAGATCCACATGCAGCAACATGGGAAGATGTGCAGTGGAGCAAGGCCGGAGGAAGCTGTACCTGAGGGTCATCGGGATGTTACTAGGAGGGTGCCGGTGGCTGGGATCTGCCCATACTGCAGCAGCGAGCAAGTGGCGAAGGCCCTACCGCGCCGGAGCTTGGCCAGAGAGAACGACGGGTACCGCAGATCGGGATGTGCTGCCTCAACGCCGTCGAACGGAGAACGATGCACATCCTCCCTTTTCGCCGGCGGACGGGATGTGGACGGATCACTGACCAACGGTGAGGAGAGAGGCCACCGCCTCCTTGTGTGAGATGGTGTGACGAGAGACAAACCCCGATAGGCAGGCTCCGTTGTATATAGTGGAGCGGATTTTTCCATTTTCCCCATGGCAATCGTTTTATATTATGTACGTGCCATTGAGGAATATCTAAATTTATTTAATACTAACGTGTCAAGTCGAACTTTGTTCTGTCTAGGCATGGTACCCGACCCTCCTTCGAGTAAACAACCGCTACACGCGTCAAATTATCACGTGAGCCGCCTTTTCGTATAGAAACGAACTCCACCGTGTACCCGCACGGGTGTGGCCGGGAACGAGACATGAGTACGTGCATCCTGCATGCACCTCTTCTTTAGGTGCAGGTATGTACGTGGGTGGGTGTGAGAGAGATGGTTTGTGTGAAACAGAGGCAATGTGTCGATCATATCTGAAACAAAAAACGTAACATACGCAATGTGTGTGAAACAGAGTCATGGATATATCGTATATAGAGGGAGCGATCAACGAGAAGAATGTCGAGGGATCATCAGCGTGAGATATCGATAGAATCGAAAACGGGGATGAAGTATGTGGCTGCATGATCGATAAAGAGTGCCATCGAATTTGTGTTTGCCCACGTCAAAGATACATGATGGCTAGCCTACTTGAATTTGAGAGGGCAGAGGTGCAGTTTTTCTCTGTGGCATGGATACCTACCTACAATGTTCGACTATCGGTGTGTGTG
>NC_041386.1:156489049-156491726 GCF_002162155.2 Triticum dicoccoides | reverse complement strand
AGTGGTAGATCAACTAGTATATGAGTGGAGAAGGAGAGAGACCTAGCTATGTATTGAGGGAGATCGATCGGCATCCATGGATATGTGTGGCAGAGGAATAAGGTTGGGAGAAAGACAAAGGTAGAGTGTCAGAGGGTGGTGGTGGAGTGGCATCTCACAAATGGGGGGAGAGGCCTGCTAGACAAACAGAGGGGTACGAGTGCAATATTAATAAGAGAGGGTCGGGGATGTTTGTCTGTCTATGCACGTGCGTGTGAGAGACGGGTCGGGAGGTATCCAAGGATGATGAGGGGACACGATATGGTTGTAGTAAGCATACGTAACTACATAGGAAGATCAACCGTCGTGTGTCCGAGAAAGGGAGAGACATACTAGTGAGGTAAGTTTATCGGTGCGTGGGGAAAACGAATTATGTCGACCTGGCTATATGTAGGGAGATCGGTACGTATACATGCGTGCATGTGCTAGAAGCAAATAAGGTCCGGAGAGTCAGACAGGGGGAGAGGGGTGCGGCTAGGAGGTGGTGCGAGAGGCCTACCATGTCGAGGGGGGATGAGTGTGCGAGTATGAGATCGATAAAAAGAGGGGCGGGAGTGTGCACCTGCGTGGAACCGTATTGGACATAGGGGGGCATGGGTGGTGAGAAGAGAAGAGGGGAGTATGTGTTTGTGGTAGGAACACTTGGCTAGAGAGGTATATCGATAGGTGTGTGCCGGAAAGAAGGAGCCGGGTGACCTACACACACCGCGGGTGAACGACCTAAAGAGAAATAACGAACATGCGCGATGGAGGGGACACTGAGGGAGGGTGAGAGGGGGCGGGAGTGTGCATGCACGATAGAAAGTTAGCGCTAGCTAGCTACAAAGATAAGAGTATCGTGAAGGTGTAAAAGAAGAACAGAGATCATAATTCATTATAAAAAAATGGATACAAATATTTGAAGAAGATATCATAATGTAAAATATTGATTATAATTTGGGCTAATGTGTGGCTTTTGCAGCCGAGGGCTAAATACTTGTCATAATGTAGGGGGCGGGGCACTATACTTTGTGTGAAACATGGCGTACATATGGAACATGGTTTAGATTATGAATATATAGTTAGTACATCGAATGTACTATTATTTGGAATCAACATGAAGTGTATTCAAAAAATTGAATTCGAGTTCATATAGTACACATAGTTCATATCTATCTCTATAGTAATCATGTGGTGTGTAGTTAAGGTAATACACGAATGATGGTTGAAGTTGGCAACAATCATGATTGTAGATTCTTATTGAAATAGAGAAACGAATTCAAATTTAGTTCGAATTGCAGCGGTAATATAAACATTTGGAATGCACTAAAATGTTGGTATGAGTAGGTTACATGCATTATACAACCAGCGAAAAAAAATTAATTGGACATAACATGGATTCATACTCTATTTTGAATAGCATTTGTATAGTAAAACGGGACAAGACTCTCTCTTTGTGTGGTGTGAATAGTTTTATTTTTTTCATTTTTTCATTGAGGGAACTACGAATTGATTTGGTACGTACAAGTACAATATTACACGTTAGGCTTGTCCCTAAAATTCAACCCGCGCCTTGTTATATCCCGAAAATTCAGATATCGTGCAACCAAAAGTGGCGCCTTCACAACCCACACCTTGCTATCCCGAAATTACAACGCGCACGAAAACTCCCTCCAGCTGTCAAATCCTGACACATGAAATCCCCCTTCTAACCCTGAGCCGAAAGGGGCGCTAGTTCAAATCGGTCAGGGTACTTTTGTAACACACCCTACATTTTGGACAAGCGCGTCCCTGAGTCATGCTTCCCCCCTTCCATCACCTCCTTTTCGCCATTTGAAATCCCAGGCCGCCATAACCTCTCCGCTCCAGCCACAAAACCCCACCCTCCTCCGTCCGCTACCTCACCGTTGCCCAGCCGGAGCCTCTTCCCCGACGATGTCGTCCACCGCAATAGCTCGACATACCTCATCCACCTCCTCGGATGAGGATCCGTCGTCCATCTCATCGTCCCGCCGATTCTGCCGCCTCGTCCTCCAGCTCCAAGGAGCTGCTCCGACGATTGCCTCATCTATCGCAGCTGCTCCATCCCCACAGCGCCGCCTTAACCTACTCCACCGGAACCGCAGCATCCTCACCGACTCCTCGGACGAAGCCGAGGCCTTCTCGGCGCCACCAAAGAGGTTGTACACTCATCGCATCACACATTCTCCTTAACTCGACCTCCCGGCGCCGACGGTGCTCCATCCTGCACCCCCATGGAGCGGCTACCTCGAAGCTGGTGCCGTGGGCGACATCTCCACGACGGCTCTCCCCCAGTGCGAGGCCCCTTCGGCGGCAGCATCCATACCAGTCGGATCTGCTGCTGCTCCGGCTCTCGGTCGCTCGCGCTGCTGCTGCTGCTCCGGCTCTCGCTCGCTCTCTCACGCTGCTTCTCCGGCTCTCGCTCGCTCGCTCACTCGCACTGCTGCTGCTGCTCCCCCCTCGCTTGTGCTACTGCTTTGATCCGATTTAGCTACACTTTAGTCAACTAAGTCGAATTTTAGGTCAGTCGATTTTCAGGGGGTGGGGGGGCTCATTGGAGTTAAGGAAGAACCACCCACAGCAGGGAGGAGGGCTCGTTGGAGAGGTACCCCCTATCTATCTTAGGGTCCAGGGCGGG